>NW_026561338.1:0-109846 GCF_028858705.1 Grus americana | reverse complement strand
TGTGTATTGTCATGCTTAGTTTTCTTTCAGTGATGTTTCTCTCAGCTTTCTCATTATTCTGAGGACACCTTGACAAGGAAAGGCTGTGCTGGAACCAGCAGATATTACTGGATGTCTGAAACTCTGCCTGAGAGCTGGTGCTCCCTGTCAGTCCTCAGTTTCCAGTTCTCCTGCCTTGCAAACCCTGATTTTATCTCAGAAATCAACATTCAACAGTTCTGATGGCTTCATAACTTTAGAATATAATTCAATTAGCAATAAATACATTTCTCTGTCATACTCAAAATAAGCCCCCCTCTCCAGATTTTGCTATGATTTGTGCAGGTATTCATTACTATAGATCAGTTCTTTGTTTATTCTCTTCAGAAGCAATTATGTGTATCATATTGAATTGCCCTGTATTTTATCTGAATGCTCCTCCCAAGTGGAATGAAATACTACTCTCATTTGATTACATTTTTCTTTTCCTAGATGGCTAGTTTATATGTCAGCAGTTACTTTTCTCTGTGCTACTAGGATAATCAGTTACTCTTCTTTGATTTAATAATTTCTTTCTTAAAGTGCTGACATCGTATCAGTTTGTGCTCTAAATCTCTGCTTTCTTCTGACCATCCTTGTAAAATTTCAGTTTATGCTAAATAAAACCTCTCTATGTAAGTTCCAGTGTGAAATTCTGTTAATTTTGAAATTATAAAAGGAGCAAGCTTCACTACATAAATTTCATACCCATCAATATCTCTTTCATGTAGTATTGATCTGTTTATCACCCTATTCAAGAAATCCATATTTTCTCCCTTATTTATATTCTACAGAAAAATCATGTCCCTGTAGCTTCAGCATCATATATACAAGTTTAGCTGGTGGTAAAAGGAAAAGTTTCTTCAATGTGAGCAAATCTGGAATTCTTGCAGGCTTGGTAGGTACACTTCAAACAACCAAACTGGAACCAGTTCTTACTAATTCCTTTTCAAACTCAATGTAGTTTCTTCTACGGCACAAGAGATCTCAGGGAATATACAACCGACTGTTCTTGAGAACGCTCAGATCTGTATTTCTGGAAGATGCCTTTGCCGAAAGCATACCTGACAGGGGCAAATCCTTTGCATTTGCTGTTTGCTAGTGTCTTAAGTAAATCTTCCATCTGTCTTCCCAATATCAACAAAGCTCCTAATATGGAATGTGATGCCTCTGTTCTATCCAACGATGTGAAGAATTAATTTATTAAATATGCTTATGAACATGAGTTCATAAGATGGATCAGAGGAGTGAAGCTTACCCTTCAAGTAGCCTATACGGAAGGGCAAATATATATTCTTACCAGGAAAAAAAAAGTGTTTCAGCACTTCCTTCACTGGTTTACATGCCATGTGAGATTGTCATTCTTGCTAAGATTAAAGGCTGCCCCTGCACAGACAAATCTGTTTCAATATTACTTTTTTTCAACTTTACTTTTTTGATTGTTATTTTTATTTTCACAAGCAAAAGTTTTTGAGCATCGGGGGGGTTAGTTGCTGCTCAACTACACAGAAGCCTCTAAAGCTACGTTGGCTCCTTGGATTCCATGGGCAGAGTGACTATCATTGAATGGAGATGATTCAAAATAGTTTCTGTGATGCTGCCCTTGTGGTGGGAACCAACTCAGGTACAAAGATACCAAGGGCAGCCGCAGAACAGGCAGGGAAGAAAGTGAGAAGATGTGCTAAACTAACGAATCAGAGGAAAAGATTTCAAGAGTAATCACTTCCTCTTACCTGCAGCTCTCTATTATTTTCCTTCACAGCATGCAGAGAGCAGCCAGCAGACCTAAGAGAAGAGATGCTGCTCCAGGCAGCCCATGACATAGTTTTATATCCAATCTATAACTGCAACACCAGCCTATATCCCATTTTTTTTCTTAAGATCAGAAATGCATTTCAATACAGAGATTTAATGAGCCACTTGTAATAGCCCAAAACTCACAGGTGTTACTGACATTTTGGTTTACTTGGCTGGATAAGCCCCTACGACACAGCCAAGTTGCTACCCAAGTTTAGCATTTGCAAGCCAGATTGAAGATATAATTAATATCAACCTGGATTGAGGCATAAATTATTCTGAATGAGGTACTCTGCCCCTCTACTCTGCCCTGGTGAGGCCACATCTGGAGTTCTGTGTCCAGTTCTGGGCTCCCCATGTCAAGAAAGACAAGGAACTACTGGAGACAGTCCAGAGGAGGGCTACAAGGATGATTAGGGGACTGGAGTATCTCTCTTATGAGGAAAGGCTGAGAGAGCTGGGTCTGTTTAGCCTGGAGAAGAGAAGACTGAGAGGGGATCTCATCAACGCTTGCAAATATCTAAAGGGTGGATGTCAAGAGGATGGGGCCAGGCTCTTCTCCGTGGTGGCCAGCGACAAGACAAGGGGCAACGGGCCCAAACTGGAACATAGGAAGTTCCACCTGAACATGAGAAAAAACTTCTTCGCTTGGAGGGTGACCGAGCACTGGAACAGGCTGCCCAGGGAGGCCGTGGAGTCTCCTTCTCTGGAGATATTCAAAACCCATCTGGACGTGATCCTGTGCAATCTGCTCTAGGTGATCCTGTTCTAGCAGGGGCGTTGGACTGGATGATCTCCAGAGGTCCCTTCCAACCCCTACCAGTCTGTGTGTGATTCTCTAATTCAACACAGACCTCCCACCTATTCTCCAATGCAGTTAAGAATAGAAGACCTTTTCACAGGACCGCTTCAAGACAACTGTTTGCCAAGAGGCTGTTTATAGGACTGCTATAGACCTAAAATTAAACATGAGGGGGAAAAAATCCCTTCTGTCCAATAAACGGTCAAAAGTATAATAGAAAACAGTTTATATTCTTTTTCCTGCAGTTTCTTTCTGTTCAGGAAAGGCTGAATGACCTTGACAACAAGACTCCAGACCATACTTGTGAGATCAGGTTTCCATTCCCAGCCCCTACCACTCTGTGAATTTGTGAATCTGTACAGACTCGTACTCAGTAGCATCCAAAGGAAGTGGAATTTCTCATGTGGACAGTCAGTCTCACAACTCAGACATATACAAGAAGTCAGAGAGAATTTTAAAACATATTTCACTTTACCTTTGTTTTCTTTCCTCTGGTACAATGAAACAAAATAGCTACAGGCAGCTGGCCGCACCTTTTGGATGATAATTTAAAATGCAATGTTCTGGTAGAACGCTAAGTCTTAGGTTCTGTAAAACCCAAAATATACAGAACAATCTTTGTGAACTAGCTCTTACTCTGTAATTCCATGGAGAATTTAATGTGAATATAATTTTCTGCTGTGTTTGCAGCCTAGTCAAAGTGGCCTTGTTCTAATGCAAAAGAATAAAAAAGTGAAGTCTTAAGCAGAAGTGAAACTTACTGGTCTATTTTCAGCATGTATACCCCAAGATGACTGAAAAACCGAACACTGCTAATGATGAGAAGTAAATAATTTTCATTCTTTCAGTACTAGCTGGTAACTTTAACATTTTAGTATGATTTTTATAGTGACGGCATCCTCTTAAAATAAAACAATAGCTTAATTAAGAAAGTAAACATGTCCATAAATATATGCATAAAAAATTAAACAGCCCCATATTTCTGTGAGAGTAGGAAGTAAGGAGAAAAAAAATGTACAGCATGAGGTCAATATGTACCATTTTGATAAGTTGCTACAAGGTAGAGGAAGAGAAAAGGGGACAGCATCTATCGTAGTATCAAACCCATTGGAGAAATAAATGCTAGTAAAAGTTTGTTGAACCGGATCCTCACATAGCTGGGGCTTTCATCTTTAGTGGAAATAAATGAACTCATCTGACGTGGGAAGAATGTTTGATGAGGGTGGAAAGAATGCAAGGGCTTTTTGAGTAATCAGGGTTTAAGCTTACAGGAAACAAGTGTCAACTTGCTAGAGGTCACTTCACCTCTGTATGACAGGCGATCATTGTGGAGAAGTCACAGTCTAAGATGTGGACAGTGAATGTTGTAAAGGAATGGAGGGCTCCTTCCATTAACCAGAAACGCAAGAATAATCTAAGTGATAATGCATAGCTTTGTATCAGCAAGCAGAGAGGTGGTTTGTATATAACTAGGCATCTAAAGGTCTTGTGAGAGATCAGTTAGAGCTTGGAATTGGAAATAAAACATAAATGAAAGTACCCTGCACCATAAATTTATCATAACAGAACTGGAGATGAGCTCTGAAAAGGTCTTCTGACAACAGTGAGTTTGGCTACAGAAATGACCTGTCTGTTGAGGAGAATAGAGAGAGAGGCTTACAAAAGAAAAAATCCTGGGAAGCAAATAGACAAGGCAGTTTCAGAGGTGGAGGGAAGAAGATAACCTGACAACACACGAAACAAAGCTTTCAAGCACTAGCTAAGTAGTCTTCCGTACACTCACAAAGAAACATAAATTTACTAGCAAAACACAGAGTTAGAAAATATTATGAGCTCGTGGATCCAAACTAGGCCACAGCTGAGTCCAAAATCAGGAGTCTCTGTCCAAACTCAGGTCCAGAGATAATGCTTCTCATTCCTCTTAAACTTCTAAAAATAATTCCCAATGATTTCAAGACTATCCTATTTAGAATTAAGTTGGTGCCAAAAGAAGGCTGCAGCTAGAAAGCCTTGGAGTTCTTTATTTTTTAGGTATCGACAGTGTAGATACAAGACCAGAAATGTCACAGCATGCTTCCTTGTCTCAGAGACAGGAAACTGCTCATGAGCCATATTTAGTCAGGGCCTTGGATACATTAAGGGCACAAACACAAAAAAGTCCCTTTACTGACCCGAAAGCTCTCAGATGCATTCTTTTGCCCCAATATACACATAGCTCTGCTCTCTGGTGCACTTTGCTGCCTTTGCACAGCTATGACAAGTTGCAGAACAGTACCCTCTTGCAAACTGTTCACACTCTGCTGCTCTCGCATGTTTGTCCACCACAGACAAAGACGGAAGTGTTTTAAGGCTTTGAAAAGGACAGAAGAGGAAATGGCATAGCCAGGATGCCCCACCAGGAAAGCCTCAGGCTTTCCCTGCCACTGAAATAGAGAATAGACATTTTGAGCTGCTGCCTCCCTGCCATACTCCTGTGATGTAAGGAGAACTTCTCATTTCCTCTGAAGGGCAGAGAAGCAACTGGGAGGTTCCTGTCTGACGGTGTCAAGACAGCATCTACAACTCCTGTAAGAAGCAGTACCGATGTCTTCTGGATCCTCCCTGCCACCTTGGGGTAGAGAAGGGTGTCTAATGTCTTCTGAGTTTCGAGGCAAGATAATGGCATAGGGAACATTTAAGCAAATACCTCCCAGATCCCTACAATTATTCTGGCTGCTCCTCCAGCTCCTCCCAAGGAAGCTAGCTTGAATCTCAGCTTGGTGCATGTTTCAGTTTCACTGAATGTGCCTGCCCAGCTCTCTGCCAGGTCATTTTGTTTGGCCCTCAGGATGGCAGGGCCCTACATCCAGTCTTCTTCAGCCCTTGCACTGATCTGGAGAGATCACCTGTAAGAGCATGAAAGAAGTTTGTTCTCCAAGATCTGTTAAGCTTCTGGCCTCTGCACTGATTAATACCAACTTTGATGATAAATTTCAATTTAGAAATTGAGTGGTGACCTGTCAGAGCACTGAGGTGTGAAAATTTAACAGAAATTTATCAGTCCTTTCTCTCTTGCATTTGTCTGTAAATATGGCCTTTCCAGTCCTTTCAGAGAAAGTGAGCTGATTTGCCACAGTCTGTCATTATTACTGGAGCTTACAGCTTTTTGAAACCTCAAAAAGTTAAGGGAATAATTTAAATCACCAATAGATTCAGTTACACTCTGACATATGAAGCTGAAAACAAAAACTTTCTGTAATGTGCAATCATTATCCTCCTCTGATGGTGGTGTTAAATTGTGCACAATGGCAAGAAAAGCGAAGATCCCAAACGTACCGACTGCTGTGATAAGAGAGAAAATCCTGAAGTGAACAGGACTGCAGTGGGATTGTGACATTTTAATGATAGTTTAGAAATACAAAAAATGTCTGAAGTGGAGATAGTCAGTCTTCTATTCATTCTCTTTCTGTGTGAATAGCAGTCCTGATGGAAGCATAAGGTGAAATTCATCCACTAGCCTTTCAGTTTTGTAGACGTAGATTTAAGAAACTGTTTTAAATCAGAAATAATTTTTACCTGAAAATAACGTAGTGTTTTAGTTCTGCTTCTACAAAGATCTGTCTATAAGCAGTGATACAAATCCATTGCACATGGCCCTGCTTTCTTCTGGTATTTTCTCCCAAGTTCACACGATCTGACCCCTACCTAATGACTCATAAACCCCCAAAATAATGTCTTCTTCAATTTTTAAGATTTTCCAGTAGACCTCATGATGTAAGGTTAGAAATTCTGTCAGTTTGACACCAAGCTGTTATAATAGGCTGTTCAATACAAAATTGTAGCTATCTGGCTAAATTAGTAAGTATTGTTTCGCAATTGAAATTGATGGAACTGTGTAGGTAGATCAAGATGGGAGCCAGGGAGAGAGCCTGAGTATAAGTGAGGAGGGTTCAAGGTGGAGAGAGAGATCATAGCTAGACTAAGGAAGTAAATTCTGTTAAAAATGTGATGTTTTGGTCAGTGCAGCCTCTAGGCTGCCTTCAGGACTCAAGTTTTCCCCACTTCCACTAGGGCATTAGGAAGTTAAGTGTTTCAAAAAAGCTTTTTAAAAATACATCTTGTATCTAAGCAAAGTGTAGTTTTGAGAAAGTAGCAGAAGAACAAACTGTGGAGTAGACAGTATTTCACAGAGCACCAAAGGAAGGAAATTCATTACGTATGTAAGGGTTTTGGGGAGGATCTGTAGTGTGAAGGCTTATTTGTGGAACGTTTTACTTGCCTCACACCCAGTCATACCACAAAACTGCTTGTTTTAGCTCAGGAAACAAGAGGTTTCGTAATATCTGGTTGCTTGATACAGTTGCATAAAAATAGTAAAACTGAGATAATGGTACCCAGTCTGCAATTATTAAAAGTAATCAGATGACTGGCACTAAGTCTGCAAACAGGTAACATCTATCTGGTCCAGCCAAAATGGGCTGGCTTTCACCTATGAGAAGTAGTAACCCTTTGGACCATGCTCATCCTGGCCCATGCTGAAGGCCCTACAAACAGCAGTGATACACCAAGGGCTCGAGGTCAGGACAAGATGTCCACTTCATTTCCAGCCTTCCTCATCAAACAGCTCTCAATCCAGGCTGTCTTGGAAAATAAGAACCAAGCCAAAATGGCATCAGATTTGCAGTATTCATAGAATCATAGAATGGTTTGGGTTGGAAGGGACCTTACTGGTTCCAACCCCCCTGCTACAGGCAGGGACACCCTCCACTAGACCACATTGCCCAAAGCCCCATCCAACTTGGCCTTAAACACTTCCAGGGATGGGGGCCTCCACAACCTCTCTGGGCAACCTGTTCCAGGGCCTCACCACTCTAACAGTAAAGAATTTCTTTCTGACATCTAATCTAAATCGACCCTCCTTCAGCTTAAACCCATTACCCCTTGTCCTGTCACTACACTCCCTGATAAACAGTCCCTCACCATCTTTCCTGTAGGCCCCTTCAGGTACTGGAAGGCCACAAGTAGATCTCCCCGGAGCTTTCTCTTCTCCAGGCTGAACAACCCCAACTCTCTCATCCTGTCCTCATAGGAGAGGTGCTCCAGCCCTCTGAGCAGCTTCGTGGCCCTCCTCTGGACTCGCTCCAAGAGCTCCATGTCTCTCCTGTACTGGGGCCCACAGAGCTGGACGCAGTACTCCAGGTGGGGTCTCACAAGAGCAGAGTAGAGGGGCAGGATCACCTCCCTCGACCTGCTGGTCACACTTCTTTTGATGCAGCCCAGGACACGGTTGGCTTTCTGGGCTGCAAGCGCACACTGCCGGCTCATGTTGAGCTTCTCATCAATCAATACCCCCAAGTCCTTCTCCTCGGGGCTGCTTTCAATCCATTCCTCTCCCAGCCTATAGTTGTACTCTGAAGATTTATCTAACAGGTTTGATAAGTGCTTGAACTTTAGTTGTTAAGAGAGTTAAGAGAGTTAGAGCTTTGAGACTTCATGGTGTCTCAGTCTTGCAGGTGCTCCCATCATAGTGGCCCCAATTCCATGTTTACAGTTGCAACAGATCCAGTGTGAGGAATTGTGAGGTTTTTGGGGAGAGAGCTCCCATGTTTGAACAGATCGCGAGGGAATCTGCATCTATTTGCCGATTTTGAGGGACAAGCTTTAAAGTACTATGGCCAGAGACCTGTACAGCTTCATTAGAACAGAGGAGCTGCAGAGCTGAGAAAAGTAAATTTTAACCAGTGCCTGCCTGTACAACTCAGTGTACCAGGGAGTGGTCAGTAGCTTCCTGAGCTTACAAGTAATTAAAAAATGAATAGAAATTCAATAGTATAATAAAGATGACTGTCACTGCTTATATGTCCCAGGAGAAATACCATTGCTATGTATCACAGGCTTTTGAGGTCTGCCTTCAGTTCTGCTCCACTGTATCATGCTGTTATCAACTGTTCCTCAAATCATTCTCTCCTCTTCCAAAAACTCCTACATTCTCTTGCTAAAGCTAATAATGCTAATAATACATTGAAGCTCTAATAAATGTATCATATGTGATTTAAACAAAATGTCTCCTCCCCCACCCACCCCCAAAAAGGTTAGAGGAAGAGTAATCATGGCTTTAAACATTCCCCTTTTGTTCCCCTTTGCCTAGATGAAATATATTACAGCTTCTTTATAGCATATGAATGAGAACAGGTACCTTCCTATACCAGAGAGAATGTAAACAGAATACATTTCTGCCTTCAGCAGTTGAGCAACAAAATATGGAAAACAGTACTGGGATCCTGGATGGAAAACAATGCAGTCCAGGATTATTCAGTTATCATGGAGATTTAGCAGACTCAGTCTAAGATGAGCACTTTTAGCAGCTTCTGAAGTGTTTTATTAACACCAGTTTGCTCTGGTACACTGTTGAAACTATATGTCAGTTATTAGATATAAGTAACTATGCTTTCTGTAATTGGGACTATATTTGCATTTCACTGTCTCACTTAGAAAAGACCCTTAATAATTGGCTACAGTGACCTGGTGTGAGGGAGTAGCAGAAGAGAGCTGTCTCAGGAAGGTACATGGCCAGGCTACATAGCTGCAACATAGCTCAGGCAAGGACGGAAGGAGGGCCTGAGCCAAAGAGGATGCCTCCAGTGAGGCTCCCCCTTGCAGGGGACAAAGGCTGTGTCCAGGGCCCTGACAGCTGAAGTCCAGGAGGGCTGACAGAGTGGGCTTGCTTATCTACGAGGATGCAAGGATGTTTAACGGAAAGTACGTTTTAAGATTTTATACTTAGAGGAGGAAATTGTTTCTTTTGAACTCCTCATTCACATTAAACCAGGTTTATCAGTTAATCTTGCATTGGCAAATTTACAGTAACAGTCAATCCCCAGGTAATCCACTTTGATGGGAACTTTTGTTTATCCACAGAAAAAAAGGGGTGGTGGTAGCTCTACCTTTTAGCCAGATGTTTCTGTGAGTCATACCTGAGATAATTGATAATCCAGGCAGTGATAGCTGGAAATAATGGCATTACAGGACTTCCAGGTTCAGTTTAAGTAACTCTAATCTTAAGCCTTGCCTGGTTCCATGTTTGCACAATTAACCACTTGTTCTCTGATATCTTAAAGCAACACAGTTCAATTCCTCCAGCAACACAAGACAGACGGCACTTTCACCGGCCACATGGGTGTTGTAAGTGCTGGGCCATGCTCCTGTATGAGAAGAGGCATGGCTGCAGCCTCACACTCTTCTCCCATGGAAATTTAGTCTTAAAGCCACCGCCTTCTGCAAGGACAAGCTGATACGTTCAGCTGGTTGGGCAAACAGCACACACTACCAAACACACACTTGTCTCCTCTCAGGAAGCAGAGATGGGCTGGGTGTGTTACATAGTCGCTGGACTGCCAGCTGGACCAGGCTGAATTCAAAGAAGAAATTTTCATAATCCTTGTTTATGTTTCTCTGCTAGATCCCTTTGGATTGCAAGACGTAATGAGCAACTAACTCTGAGAATAGACTGTGATACTCCTCATAGTTACAAGTTTGCTCATCACTGTTTTAAAAAATTATTAAATATTTCATTCGGAATTTGGCTTATAGTCAGAAAGTAAGATATTTCCTTTTTTATTATACTTGGAGGGGTTAATTTAGGGGCAGATTCATCCTTTGCAACTGAATATTTGGTCCTATGCTTGCTATGATTATTTCCAATATGTTTTTATTTGTCTTCTTTTAGTGCCTTGAGCATGTTTCTCTTTTGTTGTTTGTAGTACGACTGATGGAATCAAATGCAATAACATGGAAGTAAATATTTCACACGTCGTAGAACCAGAACCTTAAGTATAGTTTCAGTTAAGAAATCTATGAAACTTGTCTAGTAAATCTCAGAGCTCGTCAAAAAAATCTGAAATATCAACACAATTTTGAAAGACTGATCTTTTAATAATACGAGTTACATTAAAAAGAAATAAACCTTACAAGAGGAGAAATATTATGTGCATTAAGAATGTCCAAAAAAGTAAAAAGGCTACTGTAAAATTATTTTAAATTAAACATGAGAATCTAACAAAGATAAGTCCGATCAACTTCCTTCCTTCTACAAAAATTGCAGTGAAATTTGTTGATTGGCTCCTGCCATCTACCGCATGGTGTAGGAAATGCAGCATAGAAGTGTGAAAACCACACAGCGTATTTGCTGATAAGTCTCGCATAACAGAAATAGCCCCTATTTTCTTACACTTCCAAAGCTTAAATACTCTGCATGACATGCTTTCCCCATCTCTGTGGATTCAGAAAATAGTTTTACAGCGTCTCATCCATTCAGTGTATCAGAGTCACTCTGGTACCGTGATGTGAGGTGCAGCTCATTGAAACCATGTAAAGGCTGAGGAAGGGTAAGAAACTGTCTGCAGTCGTTAAGGCTGCACAAGTCCTGGGGAGAACAGCAGTAATCTCAGATTATGCTTGTGGCTCAAAGCTTTGCAGACTAACTGCACCTGATTGCTTCCCACTGTGAACTAGCAGTGTAGTCTGGACAAAACTGTCTTGAAAGCAGAAAATACAGAGCCTTTGGTGTAGTGAGACCACTTAAAGCCACATCTCTACTTTTTGGCAGAGCACACAGGGGAAGAAGTCCACTGCTTTTGTTCAGCAAGCTGATGAAGTTTAATTCCAGAGATCTTGCTCTAAGCGAGTTCTCATGTTGCACATTATCTGTCTCAGAAATGCATCAGCTATTAAGGGAAGCACCTGTAAGATCAGTTAACATTTTTTTTGTTCAGGAAACCATTGCCCCAGTGAATTCTGTTTTTAGGAAAGAAGGCAACATCTGCGTGCTGTTTAGACTCACACTGTCAAAACAAATGGTTTTCGCCTTAAGCATCCAGGATTCATTTTTAACAATTTTTTGTAATCTAGTTAATGGTGATCCAGCCTAATACCCTACTTCTCAGCAGATTTTCATATTCGTGTGAACAGCCTTTCCATAACTGTCCTTATGTGACACCCGCTCACCTTCAACCAGCTTTACCTGATAGTTGTGAAAGAGAGAATATAGTTTCCAAGGCTGGTAGACTGATAACCACACAGACAAACACGCAGAAGGACGCAATAGAACATCTGCTGCCTGTATTCACAGTGCTGACATCTGTTTCCAGGGACATAGGCTGTATGATTAAGATGTCTCCTGTGTTGGCAAGACTAGTTTTGGTCTGACCGGGTCACTGCACACTCAGGCCTAGTGCACTAATAGGCCTTAATGGCTCTGACAGGCTTCACCTGGGGCCTCCACCCACAGCCCTGTCCTGGGCCTGGGGTCTGCATTTAATCTCAGGCCTGAGCTTTCAGTCCGGGCCTGGTTTATGTTCTAGGTGTTTCTGTTCTCAGTTTTGCCACAGCTATGCCTATGGGTGCTGTTGTTCCAGGCCCTGACCTGGCAGGCTGACTTTCCAGCTCAGCTTTGGGTCTGTCTTGTCACTGTGAGTTTGCCTGGCACTCTGGGCGCTCAGCCCTCAGTCAGGGCCTGACTCTGCCTCTTTTTGCTTGGCTTGGGGGCTGTGGGACTGGGTCTTGGTTGGTGAGGCCCCTGCCCCGTGGGCCACCCATGGGTTTGTGCCTTGTCCCCCGGTGAGCGGGGGGCCCTGGCTGCTCCACAGGGTCAGAAGCCACCTCGCTGCGCTGCATGGGCCACATGAGTCCTCGGGAACGGCCATACCACGCCACGCTGCCCGTTCCTGTCAGGAAGCAGTTACAGGAATGGGAGAAACCAGCATCTCCCTTTTAAAGTTCAAAGAAGGAAATAAAGCTTGATTTCTTCAACTTGGAGCTCAGAAAATTCTCACCTAACCTTTTGTTAAATTATGTTACGCCCGATGGAAGTATTCTGGGGTGGTATCACCTACTAGCATTAACTGTTCTGCTGTAGGTGCCTCCTCTTAAAACTTGCTCTAAATCTGTGGATGAAATGTTAAAATATTTTGACTGACTACATGCCCTAGACAACAGATACAGTTAGAAAGGGCAACAGTCTGGAAACAGCTACAGGTGTGGTTCTCCTCAGGCAGAGATTAGACTCTGTTGCAGGTTCCATGTTGTCCCCTGGCTCTGGCAAAATTAGATGCCTATGAGCATAGCACAAAAAAGGACTTAATGGCTCATCGAGTCTTTGCTATTGCACATAGCCTTGTCAGAAAATCCTGTGAATAAACCACAGTTCTCTCAAGACTACGGAAGTGGGAGAGATTATAATTTCTTACCTCCAATTTCCTCTATATTTTGAATTCTCTCTGCCATGAAATGGCTTTTCAGACTAAATTTTAAGTAGTTAATAGCACGCTTTTGCTAGTTAAGTGAGTTTCTAAATGCGAAATCTAATACTGAATAATTTCTAACATCCAAAGTTGCAAGGCCCTCTCCAGGTTAAAATTTGTTAGATGAAATTGTAGTAATTATAAGCTCCCTTTTGTATACTGTTCTTAAAATGTTGGCATTTCAAGTATTTAATCAGACTATAAACTTTGTAAATTCTGTAACTGCTTAAAATTAAGAGCAATTCTAGAAGTATTGTTAGAGCTTGTCTTCAGGACCTATTGACTAACTTTATATAATTGGGGACAGTTCACTACTAGGAAAATCAATTAAAAACCCACCACCATGATAAAAAATGTAATGTAACTCAAGAAGTTAGCTACTGCTTTGATTCGGTGTATGAAATTCAAGCAAGAACAACTTCAAGACAGTATATATGTGTTAGCACTGCAATAGAGCACACGTGTCTGTGCAGATCTGCCTGCATGAATGTGTTGCTGACCTCTAATGATGGGAGCATTTTGGATCAGGTCAAGCCTCATATTTTTGCAACCTATTTACCCAAGGAACTAGAGGACTGAAAGGCACAAAAGGCAAGTTGCCATGTCAAAGGTAGTTCAGAGTAATTGTCCTGCAGTTCAAGAGGTAATCTGGTTGCTTTGGGATTTCTATATGGTTTTGGATGTCAGTAAGGGCCATCCATTAAGCAAAGAACATGCTTTGCATTTCTACTTGCTCCTCTACAACAAAGAACTCTAAAATGTGAGAGAAGTGCCAAGAAAAGCCCTTGGCTTGCTATCTTTTTAGCAAAGAAGTATTTTTTTCAGTAGCAGAAATAATGGGGCCTAGTGACCTACAGAACTGTGTCCATGGATTTTCCTCCTTTCTTCCACTCCCTCAGTACCTCCAGATAGATTGCTCCCCTAGTTTCTGCTTCCTTAGCTGAACAAAGGGCAGCATGGTTTGCTGGGTTAGTCATTTGCAATTACATTCGAGCCATCTTTCTGCTCAGGATCTCCAGGCTTACTCCCTAGCCAGCTAATACCTCTTAAATGGGTAAAGGGGATGTCTCTCTCCTCATGACCACATGATCTTTGTTGCATAAGAAAACAAGATTAAAAAACCAAAAGCAGTCATGAATTCGGAAGCCTCTGAATGACTGCCCTGGAATTTGTCTCTGTTGGGCCAGATGGAGAAACCTTACTGGTTCTCTATTTCCTCCCTTTCCAGTATCTTGCAGAGAAAGTCGCCACACAGTTTTAGATTTAGGGTGTGTTGGGGAGAATTCCAGTGAGGCAAACCCTCATTTCTGTCCTTCATAACACTCACAATGTGTGACTTGAGAAACGTTACTACACTGACTAGCATTTGCATAAACAGGATTTCGCCCTCAAAGTCACCACAATTCTTAAAGACAAAGGAAGAGCACTGATCTATTGGCTTGATAATTAGCTTGGAAACTTTCCTCTTCTTTTACAACACACTGTGTGTCATCTGACCACATAGTTGGCAAGAAATATTAATTGAAGGAGACATTTTAATATGTAGGAGGGATTGCAACAATTTTATGTGGTTGCACAGGGTAGGAAGAAAGCACAGAGAATCAAAGGTTGAGAGAATCTTAGCCTTTCACTTCTAATACACTTTGAAATATTAAAATCTGACATGTTTCTCCAATTTTCTTGTATGTTTCATTATGAAAAGATGGGCACGACTGGAAGTTTAACCCCAGGATCCCTTCCTGGTAGTCCTGGACAGATCTGGCATCACGTACTGTGATCCTGGGATTGGAGGAGTTTTAATTTTGCCTGACAGCTCATCATCCTGCAGCATTAGTGGATGCTTACTGTGCAAGAGAGTTGGAAAGATGAATTTAAATGCAAGATGACCTCTCCCTCACCTTTTAGGAACCTGAGTACAATGCTCATTTTAGATTTCTGTGTTAAGTAGATGATTCTTAGACTTTATTCCTAGGAAACAGCATGTGTGTAGGCAACTATAAGCTGCTCAAGGGTAAATGAACTTTCTTTGAGAGTAGATGTGGGGAAATTTGAGATAGCTTACCCCAAACTGACATGTGTAAATATATTTAGAGAGAAATTTGTAAATATAAAAGTTACAAAATATTTTTTCCTAATCCAATACTGAAAATTAATTTAGTGATTCAAAGCTGACCTACTTGTGGGTGTATACCATAATTTTCCTTTGAAAGAGCTCACATTTGACGATGCTTCTTGCTTACAACATTTGAGGTCTTTCTTTTTTAAACCTTTCTAGTATTTTATGAATTTTTGTAACCTATCCCAGAGCTCAGTCAGTCTCTGATCACACTCTACTCTCCATAGTTTCTCTCAGTGTACAACTGTACATCTATATGGCGTTACCAAATTCCCTCACCAAAAGAAGCACTCCTATAGAGAATCTTTGAAGGGACACTATACATATATTTTGTACAGCTGCTTTCTCTTCTTCTGTTATTGCACACTATTTGATTCCAGCCAGGTCTTCCCTGATACTCTTTTCTGGTACATGTTTGTGTGTTTCTTTATTAAGGAGAAAATACATCTTCACTTTCAGAGAACTTATTGAGTTCCTCTTTACTATCCAGAAGGAGGGAGCAGCAACAAAAGGAAATTGTAGATGAAACACAGTAGTTTATCATTTAACCTCAGGCTCGTCAAAAGTAGCAGCAATAATTAAATTTGTATTACCCAAGACAAGTTTATGTAGATGACTGAGTCGTATCTTAAGAGGTTAAGAGCTTTGACTCCAAAAGATCTTTGTACCAGAAGCACTGCCTTAAGCTCTATTTTCAACTTGGGGTTTTTTTGTTTGGTTTTTTTTTCTCTCAGAGCAAAAGAGATTACATATCCATTGTATGTCCCTTTTGCATTTCTGTGTGTGCCAATGGTAAGCATGAAAGTTTCTTTCTGCACCTGATGACTCCTAAAGTTGTTTCTTTGACTGGTCAGCCTTTAGCTTGAGATGCTCAAGAATCAAGCCAAACAGTAACTTCCTGATTTTACACCCAAGTTTTTTCTCCCTTGTCTCTAACAAGTTGGTATGTCAATTGTCACAAGAGGTCTCTCCTGAATGATACAGTACACGTGTACTTTATTGGTCCTTCTAGATGTCCACAATCATCCTATTTCTTGTCTTAAAAGTGAGAGGCATTTTGGTTTTACATTCTAATGAGCTATGTCAGACTGACAAAGTGATCATCTGTCTATTTCCAAAATCTAAAATATCATCTGGTTCTGACCATCGTGGTTTCATGACTCATTGGCCAAAGGATGCCAATTAGAGGATGCCACTTAGCTCGTGAGCCTGTACATCTGCCAGAAGGATGCCATTTTTTTGGACATGTTTCCACTGCTGGATGGAAAAGGACAACAGCATTGCTCTGCAAGAGTGACGCTGCATGCGTTTCATTGTGCATTACCAAGCAGGCATCAACAGCAATGGTGAACTTAACTCACAAAGTTTTCCCAATGTTTTTAGTCATCTCATCTTCTGTTGTGGCACTATACATCACCCACGCTACTCTTCTGAAATTTCCACAGGGTAAGAGAAAAAAAGAGGACCAGTTATACATACCTGGAGGCAAAATACAAAGCTCTGTTCTTCAAAGCACACATGAAATGCAGCTCTACAATGTCTGAGAAGAAACTGTGAGCAAATAAGTCCATTGCTTGAGTCCCCTTCTTTCCTTATAGTTCCTACCCTTCTCAGATTGGGGATTGTTATTAGGGTTGGAAACTGTTTCTTTTGGAAAATAGTGAAGGACAAAGAGGCAAAGTCTCTTTTCATGTTCCCTCTCATGCTATTTTTTTACTTTCTTGCTTTGTGATATATGGTGCTGTACCACTGATGAGCTAGACTTTTCTATTAGATGGAATGAGAAAAACAACCAAAAAAAGCAGCTGTAAGTAATACCTCATTTTCCAACAGAGGATTACATTTCACAGAATTGGAAATCAAGAATCAGAAACCTAACAGATTGTGCAAATCCTGCTATAAGTCTATTTGCACCTTTGGCAAAAGATGCCTTTGAAAACTCTTCCCTAAAGGACTTATCTTTTAGAAAGGGGAATAAAAGTGGGAGGTGGCAAAAAAGAAATAGGAGGCAATGTGAGTTCTCAGAGCTATTCTTTATTAAACTTCATGTTGAAACCAAACTGAAAATTGGCAAAGCTTCCAGGAAAATTTAGCAAAGAAACAGCTTGCAGTAATCTAGCAACCAGGGTTACTATGGCAATAGCAGTACACTGTGAAATTTAGTAGATATAATTTTCCATGATTCACTGTATATTTTTAGCTATTTTTCTTTTTGTTCTTTCATGCTAATTGCCTTTCTGAAGAAAAGGAAGGACTGAATGGTTAGGTCATGCCCTCAGAAAAAATAGAGAGGTGTCAGTTGGTGCTTAAGGGGAGCCTTAGTGTTCTAGCCTCAAATGATCTACCGTCCTAAGGAAATCTTAGGGTCTCAACTGCTACCTCATTCATCTTGTCTTGAGCCTTTAAGGCCACTGTTCCCTGCTTCTTGAAATCCTTCCGTCCCTTGTTCACCTTAATTTCCTTCTCTAACGCTTCTCTCCGCTAGTTCACAGTCTGAACCATATGAATAATTTTTCTCCTTTCCTTCTTTTTCAGCTGTTATCCAACATGATTCTTTTCCATAACACCACCTCTTCTCTTTGTGACATGGTTTCAACTCAGAGACTCAAAAATCTAGCTCTCATCTCCTCACCCCACTCCCTCTCTTTGGCCTCTCATAACCTGAGCTGATGAAGACTTAAATGTTCCTTCTTTGTCAATGTCATGGTTTAACCCCAGCCGGCAGCTCAGCATCATGCAGCTGCTCACTCGCTCCCCCCCGGCAGGATCAGGGAGAGAATCGGAAGAGTGAAAGTGAGAAAACTCATGGGTTGAGATAAAGACAGTTTAATAGGTAAAGCAACAGGCACGCGTGCAAGCAAAACAAAACCAGGAATTCATTCACCACCTCCCATGGGCAGGCAGGTGTTCAGCCATCTCCAGGAAAGCAGGGCTCCATCACACGTAACGGTTACTTGGGAAGACAAACACCATCACTCCAAACGTCACCCCCTTCCTTCTTCTTCCCCCAGCTTTATATGCTGAGCATGACGTCATAGGGTATGGAATATCCCTTTGGTCAGTTGGGGTCAGCTGTCCCGGCTGTGTCCCCTCCCAACTTCTTGTGCACCCCCAGCCTACTTGCTGGTGGGGTGGTGTGAGAAGCAGAAGAGGCCTTGGCTCTGTGTAAGCACTGCTGAGCAGTAACTAAAACATCCCTGTGTTATCAATGCTGTTTTCAGCACAAATCCAAAACATAGCCCTATACTAGCTACTGTGAAGAAAACTTTATTCCAGCCAAAACCAGCACAATCACACTGATTCTGTCACTTTCCTAGCCATTTAGATACACAGTCGTGATTTTATATATACACCATCATTTTTATACGGCTCTGACATGCAAGCTGTCATGCTCTGTTTACCCTCCTAATATCTCTAAGATCTGCCCTCCTGTTCTTTGACCAAATGTCACAACTTGTCATACGAGTCCTTCTCTTGTTCCACTACAGCTAGAGTCTCTGCTCCTGGGCCGCACATGCTGGGAGTCATTCAAAATGTTGATGACTTCATGATCTTCCCTGTTTGCTTCTTCAACTGCTAATCTCCTTTGTGCTATTCTTCCTCTGCTACACCATGTTCTACTTCTGTTCCTCAGCTGCATGAACTTATAACTAAGTGCCCTTCTCTATAATAGTGCTTTTATCATATACCATCACTGATCAACCCCTTCATTTTACCATTGTCTCCAACTTTTGTTATTTTATTCCACAACCTCTACTGGTATCTTGGTGCTTTGTTACATTGACCTTGATACATGGTAGATAGGTCATGGAAAAAGTAAAGAATATCTATCTGCTTTAGCTCCCTTTTTGCAATTCACCTCTGCCACCTTCTATGAAACAGTAGCATCTAAGGAGCATCTAAGTTTAGGCAACTAGAAAACTACACAGAATCACAGGCTGTCACCAGAACATGCTCACACTATTATTACTTGACCTTCCTTACTCTTCACCTCTAACCATTTGTTTCTTGAATTCACTTCTGTATTGTCAATAGGGCTCTAAGTGTTTTAAGGCTGGGACTGTCTGCCTGCTGTACTGCTGTATATAAACAGAACAAAAGAAATGAGGCTCTGTGAAGCCTCTGTGAATTTTGGAAGGAAGGCATAAATGGAAGGAGTTGCAAAAATGCTGGAAAAGAGCAATTCTTTAAGTCAGTCGAGGCTGGGGAGGCTTACAGCGATCTCTGAAGGACTTAATAAAGGACCAGAACTTGAATACTCACAATTCACAACTCCGACAGATTTTAGTCTTAGCTGCTAATATACATAAATACAAATAAACACATAAAAATTAAGAAAATATTCCTAGAAATTAAAAGTTAAAAAACATACAGAAAAATAATTTTATTCAAGCAGAATATATTTATATAGTCAAACTTCCTGCTGCAAGATACAGAAAAAAGCTATGTATTTGCTTATGTATATTCATGAGCATTTAAAAGGACCACAGTGCTTCATCTCAAGGCACAGCTGATCAGTAGCTGGGGCTGTGGTGCAGTGTTATATAATGCAAGTTTATGACTTTGTAAGACATCATTTTCCTTTCCAGCATTTATGGGTTTGCTTTTTTCTGCGGTCAGAAAGTAAACTATTTCAAATAAATACTCACTTTATGGTTTTTTTACACCATGTAGGACATACTAGATGCAATCACAGTACGAGATATAACAATACTAATTGTCTTCTGTCACAGAGGATAATAGACTAAAGATGTCCTCATCTGTTCTGTGGCAACATCCCTGTGCTCCTGAAATTACATTTTTCTTCTCTCTGAACCCCCATGAACCATGGCAATATGAGCATAAGGAAAAGTCGAAGGAAAAGCTTCCCAGTTCTGAGCGACTCTCTGCGCATGAGGAAGAAGGAAATGCCCCATCCCTCAGAATTACTTGATATTAGGCAGGTGATTAATACAAAACCCAAAGAATGAGAGTTCCTCTCACATGAATCAGCAATACTGGGTGTCCACTGGCTCCTCTGTAGTATCAGAAGACCCTCGTGTTGCAGCAGGCTCAGCTCGTGAAGAGTCTGCTGTGCTCTAGCGTGGCACGCAACACCACAGGATGGTAACTCTTGTCCAGCTCTTGTGCGAGGCACAGGGCCTTCTGCTGAGAATGCAGCATTGCCCTTGCAAAACAATATATCCAGTAATCAGATAGTAACTGATCTTTGCCTACTATAGCTGTTCATGATTCTCAACATCTGTTCAGTTTTGGAGAGATTTAGAACAATCCCTGTAGAGTTCTGCTGATGTTATTTTTTAACAGTCTTTTCCATGCACATGAAGTGCATCCCTCTTTCAATCTGTCAAATTAACGTCTGACATCCCTTACAGCCAAGGCTTTCAAGACTTCTATTTCCCACCAGGCTTTATGTTTTTCCAACGAAAACCAATTTCCTTTTTTCTCTCTAAGGTGACTGGGACTGCTGCCTTCTGACTGGATGGTTTTTCCGGGTTTCTTTGTAAAGATGCTCAAATTGTTCTATAGCTAAAGTAATTAAACCCCTTTTAGTAAATGTTACATTTGTAATTAAATGCCAATATTGTATTTTCAGAATGTCTGCTGTTCCTACAGTTATTGCACAGCACTTTCTGCTACAGACTTTTTAGGCAGAAAATCCCTATTTAATCCCCATGTTTTACCAGAGAAACATCAAAGTTCCAGAAAGAAAATTAAATATGAGATGTTATTAAAAAAAGGAGTTTGAACTGTTCCCCCTATTCTGGATGGCTTGCCAAATACAATAATGCTATCTGTCATAATTAGTATTGCAGTTTCCAAACTGTATTCCCTGCACTATCCAGCAGATGATGCTAATGTATTACAAACTATTCTCTGTTCGATTTTAGTCAGCGGAAAGACGACCAGCTAAAAGAAGTAGTTTTGTCACATTCCAGACATTTTAAAAAATTTTCCATTGCCCTCTAATTCTTCTCTCTTCTCATATGTGTGATTCTGAGTCTCAGAATGTATAGGTTTTCTAAAGTAGTTTTGTTACTAAAGGTTGACCCTTTCAAGTACCTACCTACTAATTTTTCATAACCCTCTGACATTCCAGTGACAGTTAAGTTTGACCATTTCATTTTCAGAAGCCCCTTGGCTATATTTACCATCTATTTACTTGTATCTTGTGACATACAGCATTTAGGTTTTGTGCTCTGTCAAGCATTTA
The DNA here is from genome assembly GCF_028858705.1 of Grus americana. NCBI lineage: Eukaryota > Metazoa > Chordata > Aves > Gruiformes > Gruidae > Grus > Grus americana. The sequence goes on along the minus strand of NW_026561338.1, from coordinate 88,622 downwards.
TTCCCATTTCCAGTCCACAGTAAATATGTGAAGCCAAATCCTTGCACTAAAAACACAAAAGCTAGAAGGGGAAATAAAATATACCATTCCATATATAAAAAAAAGATAGAACTGAGTTTCCATGAATCTTCCAGGATCCTCAGCTTTCTAAGCTCTTTTTCTAGTGTAAGCATACTTTAATTATAGGCTATGAAAGGAAGCTTTATAATCACTTCTATTTTGCAATGGATTCTGATTTTCTTACTCAAGGAGACTTGCTCCTACTTTCACAAGAAGCCTCCACAGAGGCTTCTGGAATTACTTGCAGAATGAGCATGCTACTAATCATATATATCAGAGTCCAAGATTTTTCAAACAGAGTGACAGTGCCTGCATGACATTGTATATTTTGCTAATGAACAGAAAGTAGGGTATAAAGAACAGATTTTCCAAGGCGGATGCAGAAAAAACTTGAGTTTTCTCTGCTTACCTCAGTCTTGACCTCATTCTCTGAAGTGATGGGATTGTAGCCAGCCCTCTCCAGAAGCTAGGCAGCTAGTCACTATTTCTCCTGTGCTAGCAGACTAGCACTTGCGGTCCTTCCAGCCACTGGATCCTGTTGCAGCTGTTACCTGCTTGCTGAATTGCTGCACCACTAGAAGACAAGCGAACATGAACAAATCCCAACTTCTGAGGAGAAAATAGAAAGTACAAAAGAGGGAACTGAGCTGCCTTTCTTTGTCCTTTATTTCTTTCTGTGTCTTTTTTTTTTTTTTTTTTAACTGTGCTACCTTGGGAAAAGTATGGGCCCTTGAGGAAACGGAGAAGGAACCTTCTTGCTTCCTGCAGCAAGCAGGTCTGATGTCTGTCCTTTCCAGACTGTGAGGCTGAGGCTAATTAAACCATTTGGCTTTTCTTATACTTTTTTCCCCCAGGAGGGCTGAATTATATGAGAAAGTTGAAGCTTCTCATGTCACTCTGCAGCAGGCTCAAGGACAGGCAAAACCCATTACTGATAATTGTATTGCAAGAGTTGGCAGTGTAGAGGAGATCTAAGAATAGGCTGCTTGACCAGCAGGTGGGACATGAAGTAGACAGGACATGCAGGATTCAAGATATAGGCCTTAGGCTGGGGTGCCTTGAGCTAACAGCCAGGGAAAAAGTTTCAGAACTTACAAGTAAATCAGCACGAAACAATTCAGCAGAAGCATATTTAGTCATGTAAGTCATACAGGCATAGTTGTGTGGTTAGTTGTTGTGCAGTCATTAAAGCATAGGAAAACAAGAAGTCGGTGGGTGGGCCCATTATTTGAACAGACAACACACAGAGTCACCCAGTGCTTTCCTGTTTCCCTGGCATCTTTCACCAACAAAACACCTTTGTCACCATGTGCAAGGAGGCGTAGAGAGAGTAAGAGATGGAAAGAGAAAACACAGCACTTCAGCCAACAACACATGTACTTTCTCTTGAACAGGAACCACTTGCCTGGCCAGAAGTCTGCCTCAGATCTGGTTTTGTGATGTCCAAAGTCCCTTTGGATGCAAACTTCATGCAAGTGTATCAGAAGACACTATATTAATGTTAGAAATAAATCACTGAAGTACATAATAATTTGTATTGGTAAGTGTTGAACACTTGTCCCTAACAATCCAAGTAAGGTCCTACCACATGAAATACCTGCTTTTCTCCACAATACCCTGTTATATAGAGAGCTGGAGGGCTTAACAGAAGAAGTACCTGGGTTCCTCTGCTCAGCAATTGTCTCTGTGAAGCAAGAGACGGAAAAATATTTTACAGAATTCTAAAAGAAAGGGAAATGATTGAGAAAACACAGACCTTAGAGGCAGGCTGCCTTCAGCCCTGGCAAAAAAAGAGCCATGGAACTGGAGAGACAAATATTGAAGAACTGGATGTAGTTTGTTTTATTTTGAACTTTGATACACCCTGGAAAGAGGCAGACTTTTTATGTAATCGACAGCAATTTAAACATAGAAGTACAGCTGGATGATGAGAAAGAAGCTGCTGGTTGCTGTAGCTTAACTTGATAGAATTTGTCAAGAATGACTTTGCTTCCTGCAATGAGTAGGCACAGGAGACATATGATTGCTACTGTGGGGGCTGTTTTTAATTCGTTGGAGACATTTGGGTTGGGAGGCTGAGCTTTATGGGCCATTGTATTTAAGTAATTTGGAACAATAGTTTGAAGTATTATCGGGGAAGCTAGGTTTAGAGTATTGTCGTGGTTTAACCCAGCCAGCAACTAAAACAACCACATAGCTGTTCACTCCCTCCCCCCTCCGAGAATCCAAAAGGGAGAAAAAAAAATAGAACTCATGGGTTGAGATAAAGACAGTTTAATAGGACAGAAAAGGAAGATGATGATGATGATGATGGTGATGATGATAATAATGATAATAGAATATACAAAACAAATGATGAACAGCACAATTTCTCACCACCAAAGCCGATGCTCAGCTAGTTCCCAAGCTGTACCACCTCCCAGCCCACCCACCAGTTATATATGAAACATGACATCATACGGTATGGAATATCCCATTGGCCAGTTTGGGTCAGCTGTGGGGGGCTGTGTCCCTTCCCAGCTTCTTGGGTGCCCCCCACCTTCTTGTTGGCAGGCCAGTATGAGAAGCTGAAAAGTCCTCGACTGCTTGGCAACAACTAAAATATCACTGTGTTATCAACATTATTCTCATCCTAAATTCAAAACACAGCACTATACCAGCTGCTGGGAAGAAAATTAACTCTATCCCTGACAAAACCCAACAAGTATGTTGATAATCTGGAGGAAACACTGAAGTCAGCCTATATAAAGCTTTGGTTGGAGTAATATGCATAGCTTTGCATGCATGCTTCATTGTATACATCAAGATGGGTATTTTTTAGTTTAGTAGAACAGATTTGCCTTAAAATGATTTAGCTTTAGGATATACAAACATGAATTTGTGGGATGAATGCTTGGGTCTGGAGGAACCTTTATGTATAATAAAGATACATCCAAAGAAGGTAGATGGTGGGAAATGCAATGAATTTCCAAGCAATTAACAGGAGTGCAGATGTCCAAGAGATGTCATCTAGAATGGCCATAATGGGAAAGAAGTTTCTCTCAAGGTATTAGTTATTTCTTTAAGAAAAACTGAATTTTTACTGAGAAAAAGGTTTACAATAAACATCCAGTTCATGCAATATTACACACTTAGCATTCTGAAGGAATACCGGGTTCTTTGTCATTTTAAGCAGTGCACAGTAAAAGTACACACACTATAATTTCTATCACTTCTTTGTATGCAATCTCTGCATGTCTAAATTGCTTAGAAAATTTAGACATGTCTCAGCTAACAATCTGAGACTGCATGATTCACATGTGAGATTTCAGGGGGATTGGAGCATACTGGATAAGGAATTAAACATTTGAATGGGAAGGTTTGAGATCTTGAGAAAAACTGTAAATGTTCTAAACAGCTTAATGCAAGGAAATATTATGGACAGAGTTAGAAACTACCAAACAGAAGAAATCTGATCAAGCTTCCTTTTCCTATGGGGAAGCAAATAAAAAACATTGTAGTCTTTTGTGGAGGGCAGAGGCAAAATTGCAAAGAAAGTAGGACATGATGACAATTTCTGTCCAGTTATGTAGGGTATTTAGAAGAAAAAGGAATACAGTTTGTACTTCAATGTTTTTGCTTCAATGAATAACAAGAAAAGAAAGTTATTCATAAATTATAATTAATTGAATGTGTGTTAAGTTCATCCTATGATTTCAATGAGAGATCTGAATATCAGGAAAATATTTTAATTCAAATAGTGCAGCTCTTTGTTTGCAGACAAAGGAGCTGGCACAGATGGAAAGACAAAAGTGCCTTCTTTTGCCTCTTGAGTTAAATACATAGAACTTACCACAGATAGCAGTTGTGTAGGAAATTTTTTGAAGGAAAACTATTTTTTGAGTGATAAAACTGACTTGGAGCCATCTCCGATAGCACCAAAGTCTCAAGAATGATGGAGAAGGTGGTTTCCAAATGTAAGAGCTATCTTCAAGAAATATGCTGGGGGTTTTTTTTGGTTGGTTGGTTTTTTTTAAATTAGTTGAGAACGATGCTGCCCTCTGATCATGGATTCTTTTCAGAAACATACATGTAGTGAATGCCTTGGACTTTGTTATGGAGATCTGTGGTTCAAAGTTAGCTTAAACAGGGAAGGGAAAGAGGAGTCTACTATTTCACAGCACTGTTTGAAATCAAAAATAGTGAAGAAATCATCTCTCAAGAAATGAGCCTTTATGGCTGTCTTCTGTTGAGTGGGCAGGATAGTGTAGAGGGGTGATTTATTGCAGGCACTTCTGTTGTGTCATTATTCACTCAAAATAATGTGACTTATCACACATGCAGACTGGTAGCTTATTTCAACAGACAGTTAAGTGCTAAATTGAGAAGTGTGGAAGTGAAAAAGGCTATCTTGAAGAGCTGGAACGCGTATGCTTGCTGATCAGTGGCCTGGGATCAGATTTAGAGAAAGGGGAGTTTTGCAGCCATGTCGGACACTTGAAGGAACTACCTAAGCACACCCAGAAGGTTTATATAAGCCTTATGAAGAGACCTAACATGATATTTGCAGGAGGCTGTGTGCATGTTTGATGATGCCGGTTGACAAACACTTCTTCTATGGCAATGCTGCCTCAGGCTGTCTTTGCCCATGCCTGATTTCTGACAGATGCCGGGACAACAGTTTGTGGAAATGCACAATGAACAGGACCAGGGAACTCATCCAGGTGATGAACTGCATTTTTTTTTTCTTTTCCTTGGACTGTTTTCCAGACAAATCCATTTTTAATGTGCGTTACCACATGACAGCTTAAATACTCATCCTGAAATATTTAAGAACACATTTGAGGGACAAGAAAAAATTGCAAAAGGTTAGAGGTTACTGCTTAGACCAGCCCTGCTTACCTTTGTTCAGTTATATTTGCAGAGGTTCAGAAATTCCCAGGTGTATTGTTATTAGTAAAAATAGCTTGGCAGGGTGTTTTATAATTTCAGCTAATGAGAGATCTTGAATCCCAAGGATGCCTAAAGGAGAGTTGGTAGTAATAAAAATTTGTCAATTTACAGAATTTAAAAAATGTGAAGAATCAAATCTTAAACCCACATAGGTGTGAGGAATATGGTGGGGTTCTGATACTATGCAGATTGTCAAAGTGAAATATTGAAGAACTTTTAGTTACTGAAAGGTTGATTGATCCTGCGAAGACTTTTCTCAGCTTCTTTGATTCTTCTGTTCTGGTTAGTCTCTTGGAGTGAGGATATTTAATATTTAATATTCAGATTTTCAGGAAAACAGCTCAGAGTTGAAAAGTAATTTTAGCTGTTGTGGGTAAACACCCACATAATTCAGAATTTAATTCAAGAGACTTGTAGGAAAACCAAAGGTACATATATATATAGGTATGCACTGAGGACAGGATGACTTCAATATGGTTTTATTGTGTGCCTAAAATATAGAATTATACTATCTTCATTTGGATATAAAAAATACTTTTGTAAAAAGATGTATGAGTTCTTAATAATTTCAGGCAAGTTTTATTAACACTAAAAAAAACTATGAAGTTAGCTCTCAGTGGATACCATTTTAAATTAAGATATTTGTGCATTAAGGAAATAATTGTGTCTCTGTTTATATTGTTACCATCTACAAATCATGAGGGTTTGTTTGAGCTTCTGAATAGATGCAAGGACAATGGTATTGCTAATCTTTCCTACCTGCATATGCTAACTGATCTTCATACTTAGAAGCCCATATGGGGACAATACTATAGAATGTAACCACTTCAGACTTGGTTATGATATTGACTTGTATCCTGTTGATATGTGAAAGGATTACATTTTCCAGAATATTTGTAAGGAAAAGGGACAAAGACTGAAAGAGAAGGGGGAAAGCCAATACCGGGAAAGGTGGTATTTTCTTCTTTGGTAATTGGATGAGAATTAGTTGTTAGGCAAACTGTTTTAAAACAATTGTTGTTTGTTCGCTTGCTTGCTTGCTTGCTTGCTTGTTTCTCCCAAGTTAGATTTGATTGTGGTGTCAGTTAATCTGTTTTTGAGTATATACAAGGCCTGTATACTTGTCCATGGGTGTCCCAGTGGAATTCAGAGCTGTACACCTTTCTGACATATGTTAACTTCTTCAAATACAAGGGAAAACACTTAGTTTATTTTAGGATGATTTTGGACATTCTTTTCATGTTTGGTCATAGTGAAATGCTTGGTAGACCTTTAAATTTCATGGAATTATACCACACCTTCCTTCCTATAGAGATTATGTGAGCCCTCAACATTCCAGTCATGAGAATTGTTCTGACATGTCAGTATTGTCGGTTATATCAAATTTCTTTTTATTCTTAAGAATCATCACCTTTTTTATCCTTGTATCTCAGGCTCTAGCATTAGGAGATAAACAAGTGAAATATTTCTTCTCTTTAAATTCCTTGACACCTCGTGTGTGCCATACACTGAGTTCAAACAACATTTTTTCTACCTTCTTCTTCTGTTGTCAATTTTGTGTCTTCCTGACTGCTTCTCCACTGAAAAATATCAACATTTGTGTCTATCAAGTACAGCAAAATTGCAGCATGCTGCCCTGTTATCACTGTGCCAGTGGCTTCATCTGCCTGTTTTTGTCATGGAGTCACCAGCAGCTATTGCTCACCTTCTTGCAAGAACTCCCATCAGATATCTCCGGCAATTTTCTGTTACATTTTGCCAGACAAGTTCCTCAGTAGGTGACTTGCTGAGAATCTAACACCTATTTGATAAGTTGAGTGTTTTCCAGATGTTTTTTCACCTCATGTCATAAGTTGCCAATCAGCTACATGGGTTTTTGCTTTTCTGTGGTTTCCTGCTGCTGACTGTTTTCTCTGTGACCCCTGCCAATGATTCCCAAACTAGTCATTCAAGGAAAATTAATTTGCTCTTACTGTACCCAGGATTACACTTCAATCACACGAACTTCACTTATGCTGCATTTCTGCTGGCTTGCACCACATGCACCCAAAATCTTTTTCAATTAGCAGAAAAAGGAAACACAGCACATCCAACACTGATCACAACTGTTGTTCCCTCCTCATTCATGTACATGGCATAGAGCCACTCCTCTACAGAAGGAATCATAGTTTCCCTCTGACCTGCCTTTCTAGATGGACCTAGTCCAGATTTCAGCAAACCCAGAATATCTCCCCTCTTGGCCTTCTGCCATTACAACACACTCCAGATGCCTGATGTGATCAATGACCTCAAGACTCAAGCTTTGAATTCTTCTAAAGGATACGACATGCATGTCTCTCTTAAGTAGACTATTCAGAATCACGGAACCCCAGACTATGAAAACAAACAAACCAAACAAAAGCTCAGCAAATCCCTTCATTTCCAAGAACACAATTTGCAGGTGGGCTCTCAAAAAATCCTGTTAGTTATTCACCCATGATAGTCATTGATAATATCTTTGCTGTTGAGATTTCATTGTAAGTCAAGTGATGTCATCTGCTAACAGCTGATCATTCCATTTCCAGTAATAAATATACAAACCAGTAGCAGCCAAATACAGAATTTTGAGGCACCTCACTGTTAACTCTTACCACATCAAAAATGGACCACATGGGTTTATTTCTTTTAGCCTTATTCTATCCCACTATAAGTTGGTTTACCTATTAGTGAGTCTTTACGTATTCTTGGGGTATTCTTTTTAATCCTTGGGCTTGTTTGAATCACTACTTACTTTCATGTTTCTCATCTTTATGGTGATACAATACAGATCAAGGATTAAAAATATGGCACATATGGACTACTAAGAGTACAATCAACAGCAATAAAACTGATACTAAGGAATATGCATACCTGAAGACCAGAAGTTCTGCACGCCAACAAGGCCACATCAAAGATGACTTAGCAGCAGAGAAGGCTGGGGTCTGATAACAGGAGGATGGGAACAAGGGTTCAATATGTCACATGGGCCATTCCTGTTCTCTGAACTAGAAGGCAGCAATAAAGGTACCCAGAATGAGAAAACAAAGATGATGGGTAGCAGCCTTGCCTAAGAATTAGGGAGGATGAAGAATGCAAAACTGAGGCCACAATCATATCATAATGACTTGCTTGACTCCCAGAGGATATAAAGAACTTGTCCAGATTATAGTTTGTTGCACCTGATCAAGACAAACCAAAGAGACATAGCAAGGACTCAGTAGCTGGTGTTGCCTGTCATTTGTGTTAGACACACACACACATGGTCCTGAGCAGACCACTTAGATACACCTCTTGGTGCTTTTAAGTATCAGTGAATGGGTAAGTAAGTGAAATAGGAGCAAATGAGTACGAGTGACTGAAATCAGTGTTATTTAAAATAAATATGAGCATCCTCTTCGATGGAGTCCTGAACTGTTTTCTAACACTGATTCTTACACTTCTAAGGCTGCCATTTATTAATGAGTTATGCCATGAGAATTTTCATTATATTAACACCAAAAAAGCATCTCTGTACTCCTGTGGGGCTTCAAGGGATATGTCCTTGTGGGGAAGGCTTTCACCTGCAGTGAAGACAACAGTATGAGATGGCACTAGGAGGTCTAGCACTTCTCCTTCCCTTCTCCATTTTTGGGGAGTTTATTCCTTTCCCCTCACAAAACCTCTACCTTCTCCTGCCTCCTTCCAAGGGACCCACAGTTAAGGCAGCTCTGCTCTGTTTCAACACTTTTCCAGGAAAAAGGAGTAAATCCACTGGCTGCTAATGCGTAGAAGCACCGTCCACTTCTCAGCCCTCTCTCTCCCCTCAGCTGAGGCAGAGAAGGCATGTAGCAGTATCGCCCCAGTGAGAAAGAAAAACTGGCGGGGGCATAGGCACAACTGGCAGAGGCAGAGCACAGTTCATCTGGATTACACAGCACAATGCAAAATATATGCCTAGTTTATAATACTGGAGTATCTCAGTACTCAATCACTTTAACCTCAGTGGCAACATATATATTTCAAAAAGCAATTCTATCGTACCATTGATAAATTACTCATCACTCCTATCATTGCTTAGATGATTAAAAGGAATGCATTTGTCTGGGCTATGCTCAAGATGAGCATTCTCATCTCCTGGGAGTCAGTGGTCCATTCGTTCCTCCAGGAGCAGCAAATTGGGTGTTGAGTAATCTGTTCTTTGAAACATTGTAAAGGAGCTGTTAAGAGAGCACAAAATATGTTTAGCCAGCAGTACCAGCTGGATGTGAGCCCATCCTGGATACTCTGTTCAGCTGACAGCTGTTACCAGAACCACACAAAGGTTAGTCTCCAGCTCTCTCATGTCTCATTCTGCTTGTCATCATCCCCTTTGTTTTGCTCTGTAGGAGGGGAGAAGGAGAAAGATATAACATAGGGATGGATGCAGCCGCTGGTGGGTAGAGAGGTGGGGAGGATTTGCACTGTGGCAGGTATTTAATGGGATGTGCACACCACGTTAGACATGCTGTTGGGGAAAAGAGTGGAAGGAAGTTCCTGTTATGCCATAAATTACATCCTTGTACTAAAAAGGAAATTACTTTCTGGTCATTCCATCTGTCAGTCCTCTTCCTCTCTGAGGAAAGCTATTCCCTTTTCTCTTTTTTTTTTATTTTCTCACTGTCTGTTGTGGGCATCAGCCTCGTGACTAGTACATCGGTATACCCGAGCTCTGGCACCTCATGATGAAGGGAGGAGAGTGGAAAGGGGTGATCTGAGAACTGAATCAAATGTGTCGGTGCAAAAGTCCAGCACTTGCTGCAACAGGGGAAGGTCCTGGTGCCTGCCACAAGAAGGGTAAGTGGAGATGGAGGTTGGAAAGCAGAGCGTGCTAACACAGGGCAGCAAAGGCTGGACCATCCTCTAGGAGAAGCATTACTAGGTGCCCCATCTGTACTCTGAGATGAGTACACTGGCATCTACATTTCTCCCATGGCAGGTGGGTATAGGAGAGCTAGAACTTTTTTTAAATATTCAGATGTTTACATCTTTTTTCTGGAAGTCAACGTTAGCTTTTACAGGGCTAGCAATAAACATGTTTTACAAAACCCCAAATTTGCTCTTCAACATAGAACAGTAACGTGAAAAGCCTGCTATTTTGCTGTCAGCAAAAATCAATGCCGACCTTCAAAGGAACAAGTAGTAGCCTTGTTGTTAGGTGACGATCTACGGCAAGCCAAGCTTTCTAGAGAGAGAAACGAGCTTTTGTTGGACCAAATAACACAGTTAGACAAGCTTTTGGGCTCGCAAATCTCCAGAGCAGGTCAGACATGAGCATGGTCTCGGGTAGCCAAAAGCACGTCGTTTCCCTCAATTACATCGTTTAGTCTAACTAACGCTGTTACCTCTCCCTCATCAACCTGCTCGAGGACCGCCGGGGTGGGAGCGCTGCCCCGCGGGTCGCTTCAGCCGGGACTGGAGGGCACTGCTCTCTCACCCCGCCACCCCACCGCGGGCCGATCGGTCCCCCACCGCTGCCGCCGCCCCCTCACCGGCCGGTGCCCCGCCGGCGGCTTGGCCCGGGAGGGGAGAAGGGCAGGGCGCTCTCCCTCCCACCCGCCCTGCCGCCGCAGTCGCCGCTGTGGTGAATAGCTGGTGCATAATCCCAGGGCGCCGGTTTCCAGCGCGCTCTCTTCCCGGGAAGGCAGCGCGGAGCCCAGCCCGGCTTTCTCACACCGCCGCATCGCCCCGCCGCCCCTTCCCGTGTCGGCGCTCGCACTCCTCCCCCGCCCGCAGCGCCTGTCGGCGTCGTCGCCTCCCGGAGGCCGACCCGTCGCCGGCTGTGACAGGGGCTCCAAGCCCCTCTTCGCCTCGCCGCCCCTTCCCCTTCCCCTCTCCTGCCCGCCCCCGGGCCCTCCTCCCGTCACTGATTCGGCGCCGGAGCCCTGGGTGCCCGAGCCCCCCTCCCCAGCCCCGGCCCCCGCCGCCACCGCGGCTCCCGAGCTGTCAGTGCGCAGGCAGCGCCGCGGCCCCGCGCACAGCCCCGCGCCGCCAACGGCCGCCAACCGCCGCCAACCGCCGCCGCGGAGCCGCCACCGCGGGGCGGCAGCAGGTACCGTTCCGGGGGAGCCGCTGCTGGCGGGGTCGGGCTGCACCTGAAGGGGAAGGGATGGGGATTGGGATCACCCGGCCGGACAGGGGCTTTAGGAGGAGGGCCTGTGGGGAGGCCGTCGGTACGGAGCGGTGCCCGGGTGGCGGCAGAGGGGCCGTCGAGGCTCTCACGGCGGATGCCGTGGTTCTTGCGAAGGCGGACGCTCGGGACACGCTGCGGTGTCCGAGCCCGTGGCCCCCGGGAGCGGCGGGCAGGGCGCGGACGGCCGCCCGGGCTGGCTGCGCTCCCTCTCCAACCCCGCTGAGAGGCTGGACAATAGCGGGAAATGCCTGAGTTCCACCCCCCACCCACCCCCCATCCACCTCTTTTATTTCTAATATTGAATGGGTAGAGTTTATGTGGGAAAGGGTACGAAATTTTGTTCCTGCTTAGCATGGAGCCGAGGTCGAAGAACCTCCCAGGGGCTAGCCATGGGGAAGGGTATCCTGGAATATTCCCACAGGGGCAGTTTCCCAGGTAGGAAATAGCATTAATGTTGCACGGATCTCTACTTTAGTTTCCCGGGGGAACTGATTCCCAAGGGTTCTCCCAAGAGTAGCATATGCGACTGATTCTGTAACGTACAGTTTTCTCTCAGGCAATTTAGCTTAATCCTTCTCTGTGTACTTGGCAATCCCACGGTCATCTCCTCAACCCACTCCCTAAAGCTTCCAGGGAAGTGGGTCAGCATCTCCAAATGATGTTTGTATCAGACACTTGGCGAGTTTCTGCACTGCTGGCTGACTAGAAGGCAGCATTGTGACCCTTCAGTTTATGCACATACTGAATGAGACATGCTTCAATTATTCATTCTGATGCTATTGCAACCTTCTGCAGTTTCTCTTCTCCAGAGACATGATGTGTAACAAGACTTTGAAATACTTTGCCAATGAGGCTGCGGTCCTATCTAGGCATATGGCAGCTGTTTGCTTGTCTAGCTATTCTTAAGGGTTAATTTAAACCAGTAAAAGGTATGTCAAGGAAGAATAACAATTCCCAGTAGGGCAGCATTACCCTGTACATTCCTTCTGTTCTCCTCTAAAAAGCCATAATAAAGCTGAGACTTGAGTGCTGAATGGTTAGTGGACTAGGCTCTACAAATGAGTTTCATATTTTCTGCCTGGAAGAAGCAAAGCCTTCAAAGTACATTTAATCTCCATAATGGAGAACCTATGGCTTCAACATGGAATTGATTGAAATCTGATAATTTGGCAGTGTGGTAGATATTTTCTGTTTTGTAGATGAAGAAACAGGTGCAGAAATGAAATATGTTGGAACCGAACCTTGGAATCCCATTTGTTGTTATTTATGTTTTACTAGCGTGATCATCTGTCCATTGTGCTGTGCTCTCCAGAAAGTGCTCATTGATAAACTGAGAACCATTCATATTTTCGAATTACAGGAGGCTGGGTGGACCCACAATGGCAGGAGCTATACTTGTGGAAATATAGGATAATTATACTGTGACCTGTAGTCAAATAGGTGTATAATAGCTCTTATATTCTCCACTTTAATAATAGACATATTTCCAAACAGCAGCAAGACCGATTGTTGATCCTCAGTTCTTGGAATACTCACTCTTGTATCAAATATAATCTAGATGAACACAGCCACACAAAGAAATACTGTGTGTCTAAGGTGTATAGAGCCAAGATAGTTGGAACCTTCTATGCATAGCACCCAATAATATGAAGACCAAAAGAAAAAGAAGCCAGTGCTAATGCAAAGTGAACATGCAGTGAGCCTCCAAGTGATCACTGTCATTCTGTCAAAATTTCCACATTCTTATGGTTAGTTATAGGCAGAGAGCATTGAAATGAACTAATCTTATAGTGACAGTAGATTTCCAAGGTGAGAGTACCTCTGAGAATATCATATTCTCAGCTGAGAAACGTATCCCACCAAGAGATACTCATCTCTACATTGACTCTAAAGCATGAGAAGCAAGCAAAAAATAGGGCTTAAAAATGCTGAAGTCTTGGGCTTTGTTACCAGCATCTGAGGTCAGATGACAGAATTTGGTGGGGTTTACTCCTGAACTCTTCCCTTCACCCATCCTTTTAACTGCTCAAAGTATGAAGTGTGCGTTCTACTCCAAGGTGCACAGTTAAGGAAAATGATGTTCCACTTGCCTTAGAATTACATCTTACTGACTAGTCTGTAGGGGTGGGGATCTTTGTACTGTCTTGGAAGACACACTAAGGCTTGGAAATTTGATAGTTTGTCATCCATTATTTGAAAGAATCTACCTGACTGACTCCGATTTTCAGCCAGTAGAGATTAAAAGCTTCAGCTCTTATGTCTTGATTGACACACAGAAATTTAGTATAGATCCCATTGCCCAGCAGATCCAAGCTGAAGTGAAGTCAGGACTTTTTGTTTTTCTTTCAGCTTTCCTTTACCTTTTTCTTTGCCCCTATCCCAGGAAAGGAAATTTGTCTGATGCTCCAATGAGATAAGCCAGTAATACACAACTGCTGTGCTGCTGGCTCTCTTGTCAGTCCCTTGTCTCTCCGAGTGCTTTCGTGTCCCTGCAAAGCCTCGCTCTAGTTGCATACTTCCTTCAGACAGGTTAGAGAACAAAGGAGGAATTCCTGCTGCATCTAATCAAAGGTCTGAGGTTTCCAACAGAGGTAACACAGCTAGAATCAGGAGATGATCACAGAGCAAGCACTAAGTGGCTACTCCAGAGGCTAATAATTGATTACTAGGGCCCCACTGGGAAACAGTACAAATTCATAAAGTCCTATTTCTCCCTCTTCACCCTCCAGCTGGTTAATTCGTCCCATGCATGTTTTCTGCTGTGCCAGGGCCCAAGCCACCATGCCAGGAAAACCATCCATATTGGGTTAAGGAATCTGGGGAGACTATGGAAGTGGTTACTGGAGTGAGAGCCAGAGCTAGATGAGAGAGTCAAGCTACTATTGTCAGGAGGAATACAGATCATCTTTATTCATATGTACACAAAGGCTTACTATCTGTTAGTGCCTGCTTGTGACCACCACGGCTGGTGTTTGAGCTCTGAGGAAAGGACCCTGCAGTCCTTTGGTCAGGGGCAGATGCAAAGACAATGTTTAGTTCATTGAAATGAACTCACTGCCTCGGTGCATCCCTTCCAATCAGTGTGTGCTGCTGGTGTAACTACAGTGAATGTAATAAATGTTGACATTTCTAATATATCCCTAAGTCTATGAAGAAAGCTGGTCACATCTTTCCCTATCATTGTTTCAGTATTCCAGCAGATTCTAACAGAATTGGCTTTTGTTCATTTCACATATTAAAAGATTTTTTGTGGCATAAGAGTGAGAGATTTCATTTGGTTTTTTTTAAGTAAAAGTTGAGAATCTTGATTGTGGTTGTACATTAATTTTATATATTTGCTTTGGTGAAGTGCAGGGTATAACAGATGAAGGAGGCTATAAACTGGGTAAACATAATTTTCTGAACAGGACGATCTTCTTTAAATAATCTCAGAAGATTCGGAGCTCATTATCTGTGTGCTTTTAGTCTCTGCCAGTCCTTCAGAGAGGCCAGAAGCTGCTTAAAACTGATATGATAGCTGTGTTGGTGTGTCCTGGATCTGCTTTTGTTCAGTGTTTTCTTAGATGACCTGGATAGTAATATAAAGAGTGGGTGTATCACATTTGCCAGGGACATAAATCTGTGAGACTTGAAATATGATGGAGGGAAAGATTACATTTAGAAATTATTCCAACAAATTGGAAGAACTGCTAGGAAAAGAACTAGATGAAATTCGGTAGGGATAAATGCAAGGTGCTGCAATAAGGCAGGAATAATCAACTGCATAAGCACAAGAGAGAAGCAAATGATTAGGTTGCAACTCTGCAGAAAACAATCTGAGTGTTATGATAGATCACAAGCTGAACATGAGTCAATGTCATGCTGTTGTAAATGAAGGCAAACATCTTGCTACGATATATAAAAGACATATAACCTGGCAGACATGCGAAGCAATCCTCCTGCTCTGTTCAGCATTGCTAAAGCCTCAGCTTGGAGGCTCTGTGAAGTTTTGGTTATCACACTTTGAGACAGGTGCAATTCAATTGGAGAGAGTCCAGACGAGGGTAGCAGGACTCATTAGAGGTCTGAAAAACGTGACCTGCAAAATTATTTGAAAGAACAAATTATTTAGCCCAAAGACCAGAAAGCTGGCAGGGGAATATTACAGTCTTCAGACACAAAATTTAGGAGGGAATGATCTTTTCTTTGGCCTCATGGTGGATGGAGCAGAAAGAAAGAAGTAGCAGAAAGAAAGATTGTTTTAGACTGCAGGAATAATTTTCTAGGACCTAAGATAATAAACACTGTTCAATATTTGGTCGGGAGAGTTGTGGAGGCTCCGTTATTTTAAGAACAAGTTAGACAATTATCTGTGAAGAATGAAATTGTGCTAGTGATCCTATAATGGAAAAGTACCTTGGACTACTTGACATCTTAAGTTGTCTTCTAGGCCATTCTTCTATCATTTTATGAAGGCAACATGGCCATTTCATGTAGATGAAATAAAAGCTGTCTACTGGCCCTGTTCTGATGTTTGTCCGATATCCAAGGATAGCACAGCACCAAAAACACAGTGCAGCTCTTTCTGAAAAGAACCTGAAAGAAAAGTAAGAGCTTACTAGAAGTCAGTTAGAAGAGGTCTCTCTTTTTGGAGAAGACATAGGGAACACGACATTCTGATTTCCCTGGAGCAGATGCTTGACCGACTGTATGGATACTGAAAACAATGATATGGAAGAAGAAAAATGAATGAGGATTAGCAGTTAGCAAAATGATCTGAACTGAAAATACAAACTCTTCTAGTATTTTACTCTTTGAGTGAAAGACCGTAGTCCAAAAATGCTTTTGTAGAGATGAAATAAAATAATGGAATTCAGAATAGGAATAAAATAAAACATAGTTCTACAATTTATGGTTTTAGGCATTTCTCCAGCAAGAGAAAGTCTAGGTCCTCTAGTATTCATGATTTAACATATATTGTTTAATGTAAATGGAACAGACAGTCCCCTGTGCATGGTGAAAAAATGCTGGATCTCTGTGAGGAGACAGGTAGAAAGAAATAAGAGAGCAATGATCATCACTTTCGGATGCTGCAGTGGTGAGGTGCACATAAGAGCCTGAAAAGAACACGTTTTGCGTCCAACCAAAGAAATTTTTAATCCTCTGAAGGGAGAAGGATTTTTCTCTCTCCCCAGGCTTTAGACCTTTCCACTCAGACAAAAAGGAAAGCTCTTAGAGTTAAAGACATACTGGGAGGAGTTTTTTAGACACTGAAAGTGTTTTTTAGACCAACCAAGCAATAGGGATTTTTTTCTATGAAAACAGATGCTCTCTGGGACTGAAAGGCTGCAAAGCAACTGCTGGAAAGAATCTGTGTTGAATGAACAAGACAAGGAGAAAATTAAGAATTAGGCTGTGCTTTTTGGAAGGCTGTTTTCATGGAGCTGTTGCTCAGTGAAATGTAGCATATTAGCATTATAATCTGGTGTCATTTCAACACTTTTACACTGGAATTATCCATAAACTGATGGAAATCCTCATATTTTGATTTACTCTGGGACATGCAAGCATAAACTGTGATACTCTATAAGCTCTGATTGCTTTTCCCCCTGCTCCCATCTTCTATTGCTGCCTGAACACTTTGGAAAAAATAATGATTTGCTTAGAAAGCCAGTCACTTGATGCCCTAGATATTTCAAAGTAAATTCATATCCCTTCCAGCCAAGGACTTGCATTGCTTTGCCTGAGTTTATTTCATCGCTCCTTCTATCCTTCCCTTTGCTTTCTTTACTTCTGTGGTGGGTTGACCCTGGCCGGACGCCGGGTACCCACCAAGGCTGCTCTATCACTCCCCCTCCTCAGCTGGACAGAGGAGAGAAAATATAATAAAAAGCTTGTGGATTGAGATAAGGACTGGGAGAGATCACTTACCAATTACCATCACAGACAAAACAGCCTCAACTTAGAAAAAATTTGTCTGTTTTGTTACCAAGAAAACAGAGTAGAGCAATGAGAAATAAAACCAAACCTTAAAACATCTCCTACCACCCTTCCCTTCTTCCCAGGCTCAACTTTACTCCCAAATTTTCTACCTACTCCCCCACAGCTGCACAAGGGGACAGGAAATGGGGGTTGGGGTCAGTTCATCACATGTTGTCTCTGCTGCTCCTTCCTCCTCAGGGGGAGGACTCCTCACACTCTTCTCCTGCTCCAGCAACTTCTCCAACATGAGTCCTTCCTATGGGCTGCAGTTCTTCACAAACTACTCCAGCGTGGGTCCCTTCCATGGGGTACAGACATCCAGGAGCAGACTGCTCCAGCGTGGGTGCCCCACGGGATCACAAGTCCTGCCAGCAAACCTGCTGCGGTGTGGGCTCCTCTCTCCACGGGGCCACAGGTCCTGCCAGGAACCTGCTCGAGCGCAGGCTTCCCACAGGGTCACGGCCTCCTTCAGGTGCCTCCACCTGCTCCGGCGTGGGGTCCTCCATGGGCTGCAGGTGGATATCTGCTCCTCATCATCCTCCATGGGCTGCAGGGGGACAGCCTGCCTCACCATGGTCTTCTCCACAGGCTGCAGGGGAATCTCTGCTCCGGTGCCTGGAGCACCTCCTCCCCTTCCTTCTTCATTGACCTTGGTGGCTGCAAAGTTTTTCACATCATCTCACTCTAGCTGCAAAAGCCCCCATTGGGGTTTTTTTTCCCTTCTTAACTCCGTTATCCCAGAGGCACTACAGCCGTTGCTGATTGGCTCGGCCTTGGCCAGCGGCGGGTCTGTCTTGAAGCCGACTGGCATTGGCTCTATCGAACCTAGGGGAAAGTTCTAGCAGCTTCTCACAGAAGCCACCCCTGTAGCCCACCCCACTACCAAAACTTTGCCATGCAAACCCAGAGCAACTTCTCATATGAGTATATGAAACCCAGTCTTTATTTGTGAGACAGAAAGGATATTCAAAAGAAGTCTTACTGTGACCCGATGCTAAAGGAGGTTCAGCTTGGGAACAAGGTGGTTCTGGAAGGAGATAAAGCAAAGGATAGCTAATGTAAAAAGTCTTTTTACTAGTAGGGGTAGGCAATAAGGTGGAGGGATTGTTCTCTGTGAAACTTGGGAGGAAATCTGAGGCAGGCTGGGCCGAAAACCACTGAACATGCTGGAGGGCATTCTGCAGATGGTAATCTCCTGTTGGAAGCTGTTAATAATTGTCTTGAAAAGGAAAGGTGTTAGAGGTAGCTAGAAGGAAGGTAGGGGACTGAAATAATTTGAGTAGAGGGAGCATTGGCTTGAAATATGAACCGAATGTGAACATTTGGTTTCAGGGTGCCTGGCTGAAATTTCTCAGTGTGGTTGCGAGGAAATTGTGTAGGCTATTGCAAATGGCACTTCTGTCAGTATGAGCTGCATATTTAATGCAATGTAATGATATCCAAGCCTGCTTTAAATAAAGTGTCTGCATAGCAGTGTTCAGAGCAGCCATATCCTTCATGTCAATTCATTTTTCTTTCCTTTTATATAATGTCCAGTTAGGTTCTAAAAGTTATGTAAAACCCACCAGTGGGTTGCTGCAGCCTTTATTTCAGTATTTTAGCAAAATTCTTTTCCTATAAGCAAAAATCAGAGGCAGCAGCTTCAAGCTGTCAAAGGCGATTTTGCCTAGGAGGAAACTGGCTGGTCACGCAGATGAGCCTGGAATCTGTGAACACTTGACAAGCTCTGAGCGCTTTCTCACTGTGAATGAGGAACTGATGAGTGAACAGCAGTGTCCAGCAGTGCTTTTTGATGGTAATGCCAAAGCCTTTTACCAGCAGCTTCCCAGTGCATATGGAGTTTTACAGAAATAGTCACATAAGCATTTCTACTGCTGTTATGAGGGGACTGGCATTTTTTAAATACTGGAAACAACATAAAGCCAGAAAGCAGATATGGAAAAACTTTGTAAAGCTATGTGTGCATTGAGAAGATTGTTCAGCAGTTCCCTGTCCCTCCAGCTAGGGTGGTAGACTCTGTCAGATTGTCACAGAAAAATCCAAGTTCAAAAGCACAACTGTGAAAACTTGACTTGTACAGGGTTTAAGGGAGGAACTTCATAGCTCCCTGTTGAAGAAGATTATGAGGTGAGTAAATCCACAGACCGAAATATACGTAGACTTTAAAAAGTGGAAGCAGAAACTGGGGTTTTCCTGAAAATACCAGCTATGAATTCACAGCCTTGGGGTGTGTCGTTTGCATCAGCTATAGCCTTCTGAGAAACAGTTGTTAGTAAAATGGCTACAAAATTGGAAGGGCCCTAGCTGTCTATAGGCATTCCTCAGAGAGGTCTCATTATGAGGGATTTGGCAAGAAAGCCCACTGGAAATGGGGAATTGCATGTTGCTGATTGTGAAGGGTCAGTATTAACAAACATGAGAATGACTAACTTTGCTAACTTATTTTGCTACTTTTAACTGTGTATGTAGACATAACAGAAAGAAAGAACGCTACTAGGCCTAGAATTTGATAAACATGATTCATGCAAAGCAACTGATACTGAAGAGCACTATGTGTATTGCAGAATTTCACTGTTAATCAAGAACATCTGTACCACCCAGGGGAAGTCTGGGTCTCAAGAGATTGGCAAAAATGGGGGTAGTCACGTGCAATGATTATTCTTTTAATGCTTGTTTCTTGATCTGTCTACCAATTCACTAGGTATGAAAGCAACAGGATTGCCATGTCAGACAATTAGAGAACAGGACCAGAAAAAAGACTTATTAGCATATGTGGGCTTTGATTGTGTGTTGGGTTTTGTGTGGCAAGGTTTTGGTAGCGGGAGGGGCTACAGGGGTGGCTTCTGTGAGAAGCTGCTAGAAGCTTCCCCTGTGTCTGATGGAGCCAATGCCAGCCGGCTCCAAGATGGATCCGCCCCTGGCCAAGGCCAAGCCAATCAGCGCCTCTGTGATAACATATTTAAGAAGGAAAACAAAGGAGTTAAAAAAAGTTTTTGCAACCAGAGAGAGGAGCGAGAAGATGTAAGAAACTCTGCAGACACTAAGGTCAGTGAGGAAGGAGGGGGAGGAGGTGCTCCAGACACCAGAGCAAAGATCCCCCTGCAGCCCGTGGTGAAAACCATGGTGAGGCAGGCTGTCCCCTGCAGCCCATGGAGGAAGGATGAGGGGGTGTAGAGATTCTACCTGCAGCCCGTGGAGGACCCCACGCTGGAGCAGGTGGAGGCACCTGAAGGAGGCTGTGGCCCATGGGAAGCCCACGCTGGAGCAAGTCCGGGCCGGACCGGTAGACCCGTGAAGAGGGGAGCCCACGCCAGGGCAGGTTTGCTGGCAGGACGTGTGACCCTGTGGGAGGGACCCAACGCTGGAGCAGTCTGCTCCTGAAGGTCTGCACCCTGTGGGAGAGACCCTACGCTGGAGCAGTCTGCTCCTGAAGGTCTGCACCCTGTGGGAGAGACTACGCTGGAGCGGTTTGTGAAGGACTGTAGCCCGTGGGAGAGACTCCATGTTGGAGCAGGGGAATGTTGAGAGGAGTCCTCCCCCTGAGGACAAAGAAGTGGCAGAGACAATGTGTGCTGAACTGACCGCAACCCCCATTCCCTGCCCCCTTGTGCCGCTGAGGGGGGAGGAGGTTGAAGCCGGGAGTGAAGTTGAGCCCGAGAAGATGGGAGGGGTGGGGGGAGGTGTTTTAAGACTTGATTGTATTTTCTCATTGCTCTACCCTGTTTTACCTAGTAATAAATTAGATGAATCTCCTCTCTACATTCAGTCTGTTTTGCTCCTGACGGTAATTAGTGAGTGATCCCCCCCTGTCCTTATCTCGACCCAAGCCTTTTGTTAGACTTCTCCTCTCCCATCCCGCTGGGGGAGGGGTGAGTGAGCGGCCGCGTGGCACCCAGCTACCGGCTGGGCCTAAACCACGACAGATTGACACGTCCCTTTCCCCAGAGTTTGGCAGAGGAGAGTTTTCATTCTGGAACACTACTGGCCTCTGCTTTGGTACCGAGCACATGATGGTTGTTTCTTCTCAATTCTCCAGTTCCAGGCCTGTGTCCTGACCTAGCAGGAGGAGGAGCAGAAAGGAAGATGCCAGAGCAGAGGTGGAAGACATACAGATCTTAATGCCTTTGATCACCTTCTTTACTAAACTAGAGCTCAGTGAATTTCCAAATTGAGATGTTGCAGCATGTTGGCAGTGAAGAGCAGCACTGCAGTGCAATTCAGTGTTCTCCGAGTATCTTCACAGTAATGAAACAGCAGGGCATGAAAAGAAATGAAGGTGATTTTTTTTTTGGCTGAGTGGGATGGCAGATGTTAAAAGACAGCATGCTTTCCTGCCTTACCTGTCAAGACAAGAAAAAAACTCCCAAGGAAAGCAGCATTCCTGTAGGCAAATGCCCTAGTACAGATAGTTTTTCAGATGGATTTTCAAAGCTTACTGTCAGAAAATACCAGTCAATACCATGTGACATTTTCTCAAAGTATGTTATAGCACAGCCCTTGATGGGTAAAAAGACCAAAGCAATTATGTTTCCATTGATAAAACATGGTGTTACAAGTTGATATATCAAGCAAAGGGAACTGAATCTCACCCATTCTGAAAGTTTTCTGTTAACTGCAGGTAATCAAGAGGGGGACCAGAGTTACCCAACTTGTGAACATCTTTGATTGCATTGCTAAATCAGCTCTTAGCAGTCAGTGAGCTCAGACATGACCAGGAAACAAAAATGTTTTTTGTTGTCATTGCATGTAATCCCAGCTGGCACTCAGCTACCTGTTAATTTCTTTAGGGGACGATTATTGGACTCCAAAGGCTCATCCTAACTTGTGATTTGATGATCAACCAGCAAGAACCAGCATATTCCCTCTTTTACCCAGGTGGGTGATGTGGCAGGTCTTAGAGCAATGACTGGAGGGCAGCATTCCAGTGAGTGGGGGAACGGGTTGGAAGCAACTACTGCAGGCAGAGTTCCAGGAAAAATGAGAATTATGTGACCACTCAAGTGAGAGAGAGAAAGAGAGAAGGTGTGGCTATGCAGCTAGAGGAGAAAGCAGACAAGAAAAATCTAAAAGTTGTTCCCTTTTTGGATTAGTTAAATTACAATCATATATTGGCTGATACAAGGTGCAGGAGCACAGACTCACAGAATGGAAATCGAGGACATAAAACCTTTACAGAGGACAATGAACAAACCATGAAAGTATACCACAGGTTCCAATATCTCTTATAATACCTCCATGATCTCGTGTACAACAGTCTTCGACAGGATTCCTGTAATGTATAGACAGTCAAAATTACTTTCCTATTTAGTGCCCCTTCATGAGTGGCAGGTTCCACAGGTTCCTATTAGTTCCTGGACAAATAAACCTACTATCAACAGTTGTTTTTATTCTTAATGAGAGAATGAGAGGAGAACATGAAAGGATCATCGCAAGATTTTTCCCAACTGATGGTGGTGTACCTGACAGGTCTGCTGGACAATGGGATGTGTGAATGAAAGTGGCAGTATGGAACAGGAAGGAAAGCCAATACAGCCTGTGTTTAACTGGAACACTTACTCTCATCCTGATGAAATTTCCTTTAATGTCTATAAGCATTTGTTATAACTGAGGATTGAAAGAAAATTGAAAAATAGAGCATCAACTCTGAGAACAGCACAGGAACCTCCTCATCTGATCTGCATGGTTGGAGGATGAAAACATTCAATCAGCTGCATTGAAGGAAACTGCTGCTTAGATGCATAGAGGAAAGTGTGGTTTAAAAAAATCAAACAATAACCACCTATACTTATGCCTCTGAACTGTTACTAGAAATTCGTTTGTTAACAGAAGGAGTGGGACTTGTCCCGAGAGCTGAACTTCCCTTCACTGGAAGGAGATGAGGTAGAAAACCTGAGCCATGGTACATAGCAATAAAAGAGAAAGAGTAAAGGGGTAAGAATCTGAGTTGATTCCAGAGTACTGATTCTAGTGTTGTTCTGCCCACCTAGTGTTTCCACTTCCACTCACAGCTCAGTTTACCCTATTGATTATTATGCAGAGATTTAAAAAAAAAAAAAAAAAAGTCCCTAACGATGTGAGCTACACCACCACTTCAGGAAAACCTAAAAAACAAGCTTGTGTGCAGTGGAGCTGTCTAAACAGCCTTTTTTTTCATTCTTTATCTGTAAAGTCCCCGTGCTTCATTAGTTCTTAGGGAAAATGTTCATCTTTTTCCTGCCCAAACTCTTACTAAAAGATAAAAATTACAAGAGTAGTATGTGATTCTGAACCCATCTGCATCTTCCTTAGTTTGCCAGTTTTGTCTCCAACCCACAAATGTCTTCTGCAGACACTTGTAAACTTTCTCCCTCATTGCCTCTTAAGAGAGGCTCTCATGGTCTGTGTAGCCGTTACCTTCCTCTTCACATTCTCCTTTAGCACTGCTGTGGTACTAATTGGATCTTGCATGTTGACTCCAGCTGGTCAGATGATGAAATGGAACTGTCTTATTTGCTGACTCCTTCATTTTAGCACCTTTAATCCTGCAGGGTTTGTTGGGGTTTTTTCCAGACTTTATAATAGCATAGTAAAAGTAAGATATTTTATGCTACATTTGCTTGTTATTACCCATGTCCCCTATCCTATGTCTTCTGGACTGTGAGCATCTTTTAAAAGGTGTTCTACAGAGTCCAGCAATGTGCAGTTCAGCAGGCTACCGGCTTCTTTGCAGACAACCATAGTTTAAATATCTTAAGCAAGGTGAGAAGTTTAAAATAAAATCATCCCCGTAACTAAGTCTTTTTCATTTTTAAATAATAATTTCCTATTTGTCTTTGGAATAGCCTGAATTGAGCTGCTTGTGCTCAGCATTCATCCTCATAAGGTGTCTCTCACTCCAGTAGGTCTGTTGCTGGGGCAGTCTGTCTGGCAGCATCCCGGTGCTTCATATGGTTTTACCTCCACAGCCAAAGCAAAAAAAAAAAAAAAAAAAAAAAAAAAAAGTCCTCCTGCTACATGGCTTCCAGCCCAGCCACCTGGAACAATGAAATTGCCCTCTAGTCCATTCTCTGAGGTCTTTGTGCCTTTCTCTCTCTTTACAGCTAACTTTTGCACTGGCCAGTCTGCCTTTTGGGGCCTTCCTCTCTTGCTGTCTTAACTGCGATCTTTATGGTATATGCTGCCAAAGTGTCAGTTACTCTTTCACCTATCAAAATACCTCCCAGTATTCCAGGCCAGACTGTCTCTGTTAATCCTTTATGTCAGTGGGATCTGCCTTCTGGTGCAGCAATCCGGTTCCTTCTAGAGAGATGGGATGCTTCAACAAACCTCATTCCACAGGCTCAGCATCTCTTGTGCACTCCAGGAGAAAGAAATGCACATATAAACCAGGCTAAGAAAGGAAATTAGGTTTGGGGGTGGGAAAAGAGATGGTTTAATTTTGTCATTACTGTAACTGGATCCATGCAAAAATTCCTGCTGTTGAAATGGTCGCAGTGTTTTATGTCTAAAGCTGGTAGTGTTAAATAAACACTGTACAGCAACAGAGTTCTGGCTTTCTCACGCTGTGTTTTCCAATCTTCTCTGGCCTATGCTTTCACAAAAAAAACCATTGATCACTGAACTCATTCCCAGCAATGGCGAGTTTTTTTCACTACTTACTGCTGGTGTGATTTCAATGATGGCTTATCAACAGTTTGTTTAACTGCATGTGCAGAACAACTTTATAGTATTCAACATTTTATGAACTGCGGTTTAAACTCAAATGGTCTAACAATGTTTTCTGTTTTTTCACCTCTGATCAGTGTTAGAGTATGTTTCTTTGCTTTACAGGTTTTAATCTTGTTTGCTTGAGAAGTGCATATGTGGTGGAAAGTTGGATTTGTGTAATTTGTTCATTTAGAAAAGGATGTAAAAAAATACATTAATTATGTATAATATAACATAATATAATAAAAAATTAAGGCATTAGTCTGTTAGAATAACTCCGTGCTCCCACCTAAGGTTTATTCAGCCATCGTCTCTACTAAAACACCACTTTCTCTGCGTAAATGAATATCTTTTTAAATATACATAGCAGCCGAAACAGAAGACACAGTGTGTCACCCTGGCACTTCAAACGTGTATAATAAATTTCCTTCAATGCTTCCTTGCTATAGGAAGAAAAATCTTAATGTCTGAATTATCGTGTTTCCGTTCTGATCAGTGAATATACATCATTTTATATATCATCATTTT
The DNA here is from genome assembly GCF_028858705.1 of Grus americana. NCBI lineage: Eukaryota > Metazoa > Chordata > Aves > Gruiformes > Gruidae > Grus > Grus americana. The sequence continues at coordinate 63,289 of NW_026561338.1, read as the reverse complement.
AGCTTAAACGGAGTTGTTAGGGCTTCAGTTGAAATATAGTAGGTTTAATTAATATTCTGAAGTGCAGGCTAACATTAGAGGCTTATGCCAAAATACAGTCTCTCCATTTCCTTTTCCTGAGTATGGCTGGAGTTGAGGCACTTCAAAAGATTTTTTTGTCTATCCAGAGATCTTTGAGTACACAGAAGCTGGTTTATTATGTTAAAGCACTCTCTTGACTCAAGGAACCATTTAAAATTAAGTACTTTCTATATTAATGCCATACAGGTCTGTCATTCAAAGTGTGGCTTATAGTCTCCAAAAAGCATCCTGACTGCTTCAGACAATGTTTTACCTGTCAGGATTGTTCCAGAATTCAAAAAAAATGCATTCATCAAAAGCAGAGAAAGGCTGAAGCCATAAGTGAGTCCCTGATTTTGTCACACAGTACTCTTTATACAGATTTTGCTTTTGAGGATCTGCTACAATTAATTTCTCCTTGATGTTGGAAGAAGCGATGCATTTGCATCATTATCTGATGCTCTTAATCTGTATTGCATGAGTGGAACAGACAGTATGCGGTGTCTGGGGGAAAAAAATCTTGCTAACTATAGTCCAAGATGGCTGTTCATTACACAGGCTTTCACTGATTCACATAATTGAAACATTTGCAGCTGTCCTTAAATATTAGAGTGAGAGCTATGAAGAACAGGGCTTTGCTCTTGCAGCTTACAGGATTTTAAGAACTTTTGCTAACAGTTAATCCAACTGCACTGCTTCACTTTTGTTTCATATGTCATTCTTCAGTGATCTTCTGGGTAAAACTCCCACTGAAATTAAAGAACTCTTGCCTAAGGTAGGACTAGGGAATCTAGTTCATTAATATTTTGGAATAAAAAGAAAACCCTTGTGAGTTTTACAAGAAGATCTGGCCTGCAAGTCTAGAAATGGGGTGACCTTTCTATTATTGAAAGTCCTTTTGTAAATCCATGGATTTCAATAGAAGAGTAAAGTTAATTGTCTTTCCAGTGGTGGATTGATTCTGTTCCAGGACAGAAAAATCACCTCCAGCAAGCACAAAGCTATTAAAGTTTCCTGGATTGTGCAAATGGTGAATTCCACCTCTTTCTTTGGAAAAAAAAAAAAAAAAAAAGATTTGCAACTCCTGTTCTGTTATGTGAGTCACTACTATTTTAGCCCTTTCTTTTCAGGTCATTAATTTAATGTCAGTGCCTTTGAGAACGGTTTAGCTCCATCATGTGTTTTGTGCCTCCTATTCCAAAATTAGTTTCTTGACTTCTTCCCTGTGGGCTGCTGTCCCTGTTGGTACTGCCTAGTGCAAAGGCAGTAGCATACCTTGTTTATCCCTTGGGTCTGCTTAGCTTCATGGCATCCTTCTGTGGTGTTACCACAGTAAGGAATGGCAGGGCCCTGATTCATATGTAAATGTTAATGAGAATAACGTAGCTGCTATGTATGACACATGCATGGCCCATGCTGAAGACCCACTTTTCAACTTTTACTGGAAAAGCAACAGAGCATTTTGGAAGCTTTATCTTTCAGACTTCCTATGCTAATACTCAAGTCCAAGAGTTGTCGTGAGTTGTCTCTGTTTATGACAGCTCTGTAGCTAGCTGAGTCTTCCTAATGATTGGGAAATTATTCTTAGACTGGTTTAGTGTGAGAGGCAGTTATTAGATGCTTTCTAAATTATTTTAAAAAGATAAAGAACCTAAATAGCCCTGAAAGTGGTGAGTGGGAGCTGTCAAGGAAAAAACTTGCTAATGGAAACACAGCATAATTCAATGCCTTATTTAAATGGCTTGCCAGTAAGTTATTGGGAAGAGCTGATAAAATAAGGGACTGCAGCAGCAGAGTCCTTGCAACTGTAACTGAGTGATCCAAACTTTAATAAGTGACCTTATTACAGAGAAGTTAACTTTGGGACAGAAACAAGGATAGTGGTCATTCGAAGGAACATAAGGTCAGATTCACTACAGAGTTTATTAAACTGTTTTGTCTTTTTGTGTTTTTTGGGCCAGCAGCGACGTGCTTGCAGTATATTCCCTGACTGCCGGATCTGCTGAGCGAGCTCTGGAGCACAGGCAGCACTTTAGAAGCAGGCTGGTTACTGTGGCTAAAAACACACATGCCAAACCCTTCCCTGTCATTTCTTGTCTCAAGAGCATGCAGCCATGTCACAGTCATCCTGCAGCCACACCATGGTGGTCATTGGAGTAACAATGGATGAGTATAAACCAGAACCATCTAATAGCCCTTATAAGTTTGCCTTTAGGGCTTGGTTTTCTAAGCTGGAAGCTGAAATGAGCCTGCCGTGCTAGATGTAGCGCTCTGCACTCTGCAAAAATAATACTGCTGAACTGGAGGCTGAACTCACAGTGTGACAGTTTGGGATTTAGTTCTGGGTGGGATGTTAGGACCTGTTAGTATTGTTTAAATGGCAGCAGCGGCCAAACGCTGTACAGACATGGGAAGAGAGAGTCTTTGCCCTGAGGAGCTCACAAACTAATGCCAAAGTGAGGAAAAATAAAGACAGCATGGAAGCAGATGCATGGCAATTAGCTATGGCTTAATAGTTCCATTGAAAATGCTTTGTTAAATTAATTTGCTGGATGAAAGATGGTCTGTCTGTCAGACCTGCCATTAGCTGGTTAGTTCCATGTAAGTGTCATGGCTAGTGTTAGTAGCAAGTGAAGTTTCAGCTGTGAGAAGTCAGTAGTTATGGGAATCAGTTATAGAATCAGGAATCATGACTTAGGAGATCTGTAGTCCAACTTCTGCTGAAAGCAGGGCAATACTGAATGAAGACCAGGTTGCTCACAGCTTAATCCAGTCCGGTCTTGAAAACTTCCAAGGACTGAGATTTCAAAATCTCTCTGGGCAAACTGTTCCATTCTTCATTGCCCTCATCATGAAATTATTTTGCTTATGTCCAGTCTGAACCTTCCCCTTTGGATTTTATGACCATTGTCTCTTATTCTCCCACCATGCACATCAGCAAAGAACCTCGCTCTGCCATCTCAGTAACTTCTTCATAGGTACAGGAAGGCTACTACTAGATCCCCCCAAAGCTCTCTCTTCTCCAGGCTAAACAAGCCCACTTCCTTCAGCTCTCCTCACAGGGTGGGTGCTCCAGACCTCAGCCATCTTGGCTGCCCTCTTCTGGAGTCTCTCAAGTGCCAACTAAAGGGGAATAATCACTGCCTGTGGTTACTGGCTACATTCTGCTGATGCACCCCAGTGTGCTGTAAGCCTTCATTACTTGCAGGACATAGCACTAACTAAGGTATAAATTATTGTTCTCCAGGACTCCTAGATCCTTTTCCGTAGCACTGCTCCCCAGCCAGTTAGTCACCAGCCTGTACCAACACGCAGGGTTAGTCCATCCCATGTACAGGAATTTGCATTCATCCTTGCTGAATTTCCTTTCAGTCCATTCCTCCAGCCTGTCTCGGTCCCTCTGAAGAGCAGCTGTGCCTCCACGTGAATTGGTAAACCCTCTCTTTTCATGTCATCTGCAGTCTTGATGAGTGGACATTCTGTCTCCTTCTCCAGGTCATTGATAAAAAATATTAAAGAGGACATTTGAAATTAAATATTAAACACTAGCCCTTGAGCCTTACAACACAGCCAGTTTTTCACCCATCTAGTAGTCCACTTATCTAGGTTGTAATATCACAACCTGGATACAGGAATGCTCTGGGATACTGTAACAAAAGCCTTGCTAAAAGGTAGGTGACATCGACTGGTCTCTTCTCACAAGAAGGCAATCAGTTTGGTTAGACATGATCTACCCTCAATTGATCAACTCATGCTAAATGTCATGTCCTTTGCCTAGAAATGTGTTCCAAGAACACCCCATGATTTTCCCAGGCACCAAAGTGAGGGTCTAACTGGACGACCAGCCTGTAGTTCCTCAGGTTGTCTCACCTGTCCCTTCTGAAGATGAGTGCCTTTCTCCAGTCACCAGGGACCTCTGATCTCCATGACCTTTCAAAGATGATAGACAGTGGCCTCAATGTGACATCAGTCAGCTCTCTCAACACCCTTCAGTGCAGCCCATGGGGTCCCATGGATGTGTTCAGGAGAAGCAGGTTGTCAGGAAAAACATTCTGAATTTAGGGACATGAAGGAAAATACTGAGAAGTTTGTGAGAGAAGTGAGTTAATGTAAAATTAGGACATGGATGGATACTTCTTTTTGTCTTTGCTTGTGTGTCACTTTCAGGTAATTAAGTGAGAATCTAATTCATTCTTGGGTTCATATCTATTAGAACTGCATTTCAGATTTCAGTTTTATTCTCAAATATGAAAGAGCAGGGACTGTAGGTCAAGCTGAATTTCTGTTGATGAGTGATTCTAGGTATCAGATCTTGCCAAAACAGGGTCCCATTGCCACCTCACAGTCTATGTGGATTCCGTCTGCTTTACTTCTATTACTAGGCCACCCCAGTTGATTCAAATATTTACCCCTTTATCCTTTTTAATTCAGGATTTGTCTTCACTCCTCCCCCCAATGAGTAGCATGTTTTGCTCCTGTTCTGCTGGTCTGTGAATTCATTGTTTGCAGGCTGGCAAGGCACCAGTTCTGGGGTGACAGATGGGGCAGACTGCAAACCAGGCAGTTGCCTCCCAGCCTGAATGATATTTTAATAAGCACAGAGAGGTGACAGAGAGAGAAGCTTCTCACTGGAATGACTGGCAGTTTTGTTTTCAGCCTGAAAGCACTAATAGATGATTTTTGGCCTCAGTCCCAAAAAAAAAAAATCACAGAAACTAGAAGCAGAAAATCCCATTAGCTCCTAACTTATCCCTCTTTTTAAGGGTCAAAGAAGTTTTTTCTCACTGGTCTGTTATCCAGACAGGGAGTTGTTTCCCTGTTTTCGGTATTTCAGTTCTCTCTCAGGGATTCTATACTTTGGGAGACCTGCCTTTTATTTATCCTTTGTTTTCATTCTTTTTTCTTCATTTCATTAATTTTCTCCATTGCCTTCCTTCCTTCCTTCCTTCCTTCCTTCCTTCCTTCCTTCCTTCCTTCCTTCCTTCCTTCCTTCCTTCCCTAAACAGCCTCCTCCTTCTAGTTTCTTTACACTCTTCACAGATTCATGGTGAAGTCTGTCTGAATAATGGGGTCTACCGACATACTTGGCTTCCAGCTTCCATATCCCGTGAAACAGCTAGCACAGCGCTAGGGAATGGCATCTGCATGGGAATCTCTAGAACTTATGTCCTCTTCTCCCTGCCCTTCAGCTGTATCTCAGTTGTATAATACAGGGTCTGTGTAGGGCTTTGTTTCATTCTTGGTCTTATGAATAAAAGCACTACAAAAGGGAGCTCTGGCAAAGTCCCAGCAAGCTCTGAGATCCCTCTGCATTGTGAGCAACACAGTGATTTGCAGACAAGCTGTAGGATAGCCAGACTTTCAAAGGAGAAGATTATTTTACTTCCTAGGAGTACAGGGAAAAAAGATCCAGCTCTCGTTAGGAAAATATCAAAATGGTGCTGGGATCTGAACTGAGGGATGGTCCCGTACACGGATCAGAGAATGCGCTGGAAATATCTCAATATTTGGACATAGGTCTTCACATCTATTTAACAAGATTCAGGTCTGAGTTTCAACTGGAGTATGAGCTGGAAATTAATGGGATTCCTGCTAAAATATGCTTCTTTTTCCTTTCAGATACAATGATGACACTGAAGGTTCAGATCCTGTTTGGCTTCCTTTGCTGCATGACTTTTCTGCCTACAGATGGCTTCCCAGCAGACACCAGTACCGAATTTCGCTCTGCTTTCTCTGTGGCCAGAACCAGCAGCATGGAAGGGAGCTCTGAGATGGTCATTACCTTTGACAAAGTGTATGTGAACATTGGCAATGACTTTGATCCCAAGACCGGGTTGTTCCGCTGTCGGATCCCTGGAGCTTACTACTTCTCCTTCACTGTTGGGAAATACCCAAAGAAAAATTTGTCTGTCATGCTGATGAGAAACAAGAATGAGGTGCAAGTGATTGTGTATGATGAACATCACCGCAAGGAACGGAAGGTAGCCAGCCAGAGTGCCATGCTGCAGCTTGACTACGGTGACACAGTTTGGCTGCGTTTACACGGAGATCCCAAGTATGCTCTTTACAGCAATGTGGGCCCCTATACAACTTTCAATGGCTACCTAATCTATCCAGACACTTCTGCCTTCTTCCAGAATGCTCTTAGCTCACAAGAGCTGGGGCCACACCATCACAGTATTCAGCAACTTCCCGGAGAGCAGAATGAAGCTTCACAGCGACAAGTGTTATCTGACCAACCAAACAGGGAACAAGACCCTCGCTCTGCATTTTCTGTTGCCCGCTCACAAAGTCTCCTGGGCACAGATGACAAGCAAACCCAGCATGAGCCAATAACATTTGACACAGAGTTTGTGAACATTGGAAAAGATTTCAATTCCTCCACTGGCATCTTCTCATGCCGTATACCTGGTGCATACTATTTCTCCTTCACCATTGGCAAAATGCCCTTTAAGACTATGTCGGTGAAACTTATGAAGAATCACAATGAGGTGCAGGCCATGATCTATGACGACAACCACTCCAAGAGGCGGGAGATGCAGAGCCAGAGTATCATGTTGCCTCTGCAATATGGGGACACCGTTTGGCTATACAGTCATCAGCACGATGGCTATGGTGCCTACAGCAACCATGGCAAGTACATCACCTTCACGGGCTTCCTGATCTATTCAGAGGCTCAGCCAAAGCGGCTTCCAGGTGCCAGTTCACCCCAAGGGTCAAATAATTAAATGTAGATGTGAAAGGAGCATTAGAAAGCCAAGGTGCCATGAACTTGGGTATAGCTCCTCTTCGAATATCATCCTCTACTTTGAGCATGCTATCATGTGTCCAGTGCTTTCCTTACGCTGCACGCTTGTGCCCTGCCTGCAGGACCACCGCTGTGTCTGCTGTTCATCCATAGAAAGGTCTTTACAGGTTATATGTATGTGTCCTGTGTTGGTGTTTGATTTAAGCATAAAGCATGAGGTAGTTTTGGGGCAGGGGTGGGCCAGTGTAGTGAGATGCTGGGGATCAGAGAACTACTGTAATGTTGCTGCAGATGCCCAGCATCCAGAACACAAAGGGTGTGGTGACTTTCCTTGCATATCTGGGGAGGGAATAAATGTAATGAAAATGAATGTAATAAAAATACAAAAGACGTGAAATTTTGTCAGATTTGAATTTATTGTTACCTGTGAGACCTGTGTGCTTGTCACTGCCTGAGGTACCAGTTCAGGAGAGAAAGAAGCATGGTGATCGTACGAGCTGCCCATCTGTCTGTGCACACTCCTTTTACCATTCATGTGTGTGAAGTGTTGGTGCCTCTTATGATTTTATTGCAATTTTCACAATATTTGGTGCTTTTCTTAATCTGACGTTGATGAAATCAAGAAGCTTCCATTTAATGAAAATAATACATTTAGAAACACACAAAAAAAGTAGGCTTCTAGCCCTTGTAGTAAAGGATGAGGGCTCAAATCTATGAATGAACCATCTTCTGAAAGCTCAGAAGCAAGATAAGTAAGAAGAATAGAAAATGTATTTTTAAATCTCTTAATAATTGGGTCAGGAGCAGGCTCATAATGTATAAATGTGAGTAGTATCATGTCATGCAATGGCAGTGCTGACGCAGGAACATTATGTTGTCCAGAAATGAGCTCCTTGAATACAAGGGTATGGCTAACGTGCCGTATGCTGTTTCGGTAATTTAGTGCAAATGGGATCAAACATACCATTAAGTGATATTTTCAGCATCTGTGTTCCAGTACTTTCTTACACTACAGCCGTAGTGCCGCTGTAAAGAGACCGGTGTGGCTGTAGAGGGGCCTGGTGTGTTCCTACAGGGCACCTGGGACAGATGGCAGGATCCACCGAGGGGGGTAGGAGGAAAGCAGGAGGCTGGGGCTTCATCCTAGTGCGATTGGTGCTGTTTCAGTTGAGCTAAGCCCTGGTTTGTCTCCCAAAATACATAAACTGCAAAAGTGCATCATCTTCATCATGCACAAAACTTTGTGACATCACTTGAGTTTAATGTATAATCTGCTCAACGGATAGCAATGCTCTTAAACTGATCCTAACAAAATCCTGAATTCAAAGCAGTGTATTTGCATTTGAGTCTCCAAGCCAACACCCTCAACCTTTATCCAGACATTCATATAGCTCAGACTGTATATGCTCCAGCAAGACAATATTTTCATGCAGTAGTGCCCTCCCAGCTCAGCTTTTTGATGATATTCTCTGCTTGAACTTGACTTGTCTGCAGCCACTCCCTGCTTTGGTCACCCCGTACATATCCTACACATTAAAGACTGGGGGCATAGTTGGGAAAAGGATGAAGGGTAGAGGTTGGGACACGAGTTTACTAGAAGTTATACTTCAAGCACGGTGCTAATCTTAATTCCTGCATCCTTTGGGGGGGACGGGGGAAGCAACAACCAACCTGCTTTATGAAGTGTGTAAATCTATTTTCTTATCTTCTCCTGTCATAGCCCTAACCTGACCTCTAAAACCATTCTCTGTGGCATCTTGCTTCCAGGCTTCTTATTCCTGCCTCACCATTTCTCCTCTCCATCTGTTGGGCAACAACAGCTTGGAAAAAGATTAACTAGGTCAAAAGGTAGCAGTTCCCACTTTGAATGTCACACGTGCCTCCTTTGTTGAGCATGGAAAATTAAGACTATATTGATAGAAAGGGAATTATGGATCCCATCATCTAAGCACATGCAATGGATATTCAAAATTAATGTACCTATAAAGGCAGTGGGAAACCTAGTAGAAACAAACAAAAAAAAATCAAAACTCTCTAGAATAGATAATTACATTTATTTAATTCCACACTGCAATGTGTAAGACAGAGAAAGGTTAATGATCTCTTTCTGTAAAATAATTGTATTTCTCATTTTGAGGATAGAGACTGTGTATTTATTATGTTTGGCTTGTAAAGTGCCATAGCTGTACAAAAAAAACTCCATAGAAGAGCTAAAATCTGCTGAAGAAATAACTAGGTCATGATCCTTAGGAATTTAAATGAGATTTAAGGAAGTATATTCCAAACTGATGACTGACACAAAGCAGTGTACATGTGTAAATACGATATGCAAATATTAGAAAGCTTCATAGAATACATACATTTTCAGGTTGCTTTTTAAAGAAAAATGAATATGTGAGATGGGAAATTACTATGGACACATAAAATGTGATGCCACATGAGCAGAAAGCTGAAATTAAATATGTGACCTATATCATGAAACACAGCAAAATCTGCATAGCTGCTTACTGGAGAGGAGAAAAGATACTGTATTTGGCTGAAACCACAGGGGGAATATAAGGAGGCTGAACTGAATTATCTGAAATGAAGTCAGCTAGGACACCAGTGTGACATCCTGGAAAAAACCTACCAGGGCATCTCCCCAGTAAGTGTCAGTGATCAAGATAGAGAACACATCTAAATAGCACTGCTTCCTTCAGCACAACCCACTTAAAAACCCCCCAAAATAAACAGAACCAAAAAAAGAAAAAAACTGGAAAGAGTGAAATGCACTCTTAGTTTTGTCCTATTTCATTTAAAAATAAAAGCTTGTGTATAAATCCTTAGAGGGTTGCCAGCGCAATGCGAAAGCAGGACAAAAAGGTGTGGTGTATTTGTACAAAGTCCTGAATAATGTGGAGAGCATTCAAAATAACCAAGGATGCAACTGACGTCAGGTGTGTCCTTTCCTACGGTAGTTTCCCTTATTAAGTGTCTCTCTTGGTCCTGGCCAGGTTAGAATGATAGAAATGTTTCAGGGATGCTAAATGTAAAGGCTTCTCCTTCCAGGGCCAGGAAGCCAGGAGGAGGGTGGTATTTGCAGGGCAAAGCCCCTTGCACAGATCACGAAACATTTCATCGACCAGCTGAGAGAAAAAACTAATCCAGAGATTTTTATCCAGACCCTGCACGGAGCGAAGCTGATAGGCGCAGTAAACACTGGTGAAAAGGAGACGGTCAAACTCTGATAGAGGCAAAGGAGTGTCAGTCAGTGAATAATATCTCAGATGCTGCTCAATCTCTGGCGGTGTTTTGGGAACTTCATCCTCTAAAATCTGCATGAACTGCCGTGCCGGGCGCAGGGAGGCCAGCTCTTCATCCCGCAGCCGGATTGTCCTGTTGGCCTGAATATCCAGCCCTCCCCAGAGCATCTGGAAGAGAAGAGCAGCATGTGCACGGGAAGCCCAGCACAAACCCTCTGCCAGTTAGAACCGAGCTGTAAAGCCATCTGCAACACTGCCAAATCTGGCTGGACTGAGAGACAACCACTCCCTGACTCACTGCCCATGGTCCGCCTAGTCCCACTCCATGTCCTTCTCCACCAGCCCCACACCCCTTTTCTGACCGGCCCCACACCTCAGTTTCCCGGTGGGACCCGTCCAGCTCTCGCCTCCCACCCTGCCTCTCCCACCACAGTCCCTCCCGCAGCGCCTCTCCGGCACAGCCGCCTTGAGTTGGGGGCTTGGCCACTTGGTGAGGGAGTCACCTAACCCAGCGGGGATGGTCTTTGTCCCACCCTGGAGGTGTGAGGTGCCGTGGAGGGTGTCAGAGCCCCCTCTAGCTGCACCCTGCGATGGGAGGGAGCACAAACGCGCTTAGGGCATCGCTGAGGTATTTTCCAGGCACTCCCGAAATCCGGCAGGGATGAGAACAAGCAGAACGTGTGAGTTTTTACATGCAGGCAGGTGGGAGCACAGGCACTAACAGTGCCTCAGCCCATGGGCCCCCAGCGCCCAGGAGACCTCTAACATGATGTCAGCATCCTCTGGGCCACGATGGGGTGTGTTGGCGCCGGCACCATCCCTGCTGTGAGGATGTTCATCTGGAAGACATCAGGCAGAGTTTGGTAGCACAAGACCACGGCCCTTCCTGTTTATGTTTGGCATTTGGTTGTCAATAATGTCTTCAATATTTCCGAGCTGCCACTCATAGCTTGCCAAACATGACAGATGCTGACCACGGGATTTTGATGAGCAAAATAAGCTTTTTAAGAGAAGCAGAAGTGGTTAAGGGAGGCAAGCATAAATTTTGGATACAACAGCCCTTAATCCTGCCAACAGAGCTAAAGCGTATGGCAGCAAAGGTGCTTGCTTTGACAGGCAGCAAGGAAGCCCCTCACGCCAAGTATGGGTGGGTTTTGAACCTATGGGTTTTGCTTGCTGGGCAGTTTTTGCTGGAGAAAGTAATGCTGCCCAATGGAAGAAGGGTGTGGGGAGGCTCCTCGACCTGCTGGTGGAAACATAACCTGATGCTTATCCTGGTTTTATAGTTCTTCACTGAGCATCTGCCGCTGCGGGGCAGAGTGTCGGGGTAAGAGAAACCCGGTTGGATCCATTATGGCTCTTCTCATGTCCAGCTAATTCCTCGCTGGGCCAACCTACATCATTTAAACTGGGAAAAATGGATACAAGGCCAGAGAAATGGGAGTTTATTAATATGAAAGTCGCATCAATCCCAAGAATTCTTCAGTTTTCATTTACTAATACTTAAAACACTATTATCGTTTTAAGTTTCTGCATTTATTTTGCCTTTATTATTTGTTTCTTTGTGAAAAAGGAGAGACAAGTAGCCTCGGTGCAGGACTGTGAGAGGGAGGCTGCATCCCCTCCCTTCTCTGTGTTGATCAGTGTGGTCATGTAGCCAAGACCCTCTTCTACTTCTTACAGACTCATGCTCCAGGTCAAGAAACATGAAATGGAAAAAGCTCATATAAAATAGTAAGCTGTCTGACACTTTTTTTTTCATTTTTATATGGATGATGGCTTTTTTATATAAAAGAGTGAGAATTTATGTTGAGTACTCCAGATTTAAGGTCAGGAGGTGCTTATAAAAAGTAGAAAAGTGATTTAATACTGTATGTGTGTGATGACTACTACCAAACTCTGCTTCCAACTTTCCATTCTTGATTAAAGCTTTCCAGGGAGATGTATGAGCTGCCTGAAGAAGTGCACTGCCACCCCCCAGGCTGCTGAGATTTGTTTCTCTGTACAGCTGCAGGCTCCCTGATCCAAGCCAGCTGTGGCTTTGGAATGTGAGCAGGGATGTAGCTGCTCTTTCCTACTCCTCCATGGATGTGCCAGCAAGGCTTTTAGCTCAGGTAAAAATACTACATCATCTGAAAATTTCTTTGCTGGGCTTCTCTCTGCTAACTGATCCCTTAGGTTCCCAGATCCCTCTACTGACAGACGTCTGATTGGCTGCAAAGTCAGGGAATTTGTTGAACAGCTGCCAAATACTGCTGTTAGTATTAACTGTCTCATAAATATACGCAGTGTTAGATTTTTGAGTAGGGTAAAACAAAAATTACACAAAGCATAACAAATAATGTATTGAAATAATAACATAAATATCCTCTGGAGATGGGAAATGGTCCCTTACTTAATCATTCAGCAGTTGCTTTTTTTCCCCAAAAAACATCTAGAAAACCCACAAACATTATTGCAGGAGTAGACTTTGTCAGTGGACACCCAAGAAAACCCTCTCCCTGACACCAAAAATAGCAGCAGGTCTTCCTCCTGCAAGTAGGTACAAGTGCCTCCCCGCAGCGAACACCCCCAGCTGGGACCCCAGCTCTCTCCCATGCCAGCACAGCTAGCTGAAGCGCTTGATCATATTTGAAGAAGCAGGCAAAGTGTCGCGTCACTGGCATCGCCCCACCGCTTGCCAAGCCGAGAAGCCGCGTCGCTGGCAGGTGCACTCCCTACCTGTCAGCCTCTGGCATCCAGCAAACACGCACAGGATCAGCCAGGCGTTGAACTGCACCCGGGCCATGGCAGCCCTGCCCGGCGGCAGCTGCCACCCACCTCTGTGGACTGTGCCGTGCGTGAAGTGAGAGCGGTTTGCTGTGGCGTCTTCCCTCGCTGCTTCTGGTCCCAGCAGCCTCTGTTGGAACGGATCCATCTTTCTGTGTTTCTGCTTGCAGTCCTGGGAAGGGCTTGCAGTTCAACTTGCTGACCCCGAAGGATATTTTCCGTCATATTTTGGAAACTTGGAAGACTTTGTTGTGAAGTTTTTGGCAGAATTGTTTAAGCTTCTTTTCCAAAGACTGATTTCCCACTTCAATTTATTATACGAAGCTATTAGTTGCAAGAAACTTCACTATACATGATTGCATCTGAAGAAGGGAACACCTCCTGGTCCCTTCTACCTCCACACAGCACCTCTGTCACATCTCCGTGACACTTCTGCTCGGCCCCTTGGCTTCATTTTCAGTTTTCCTTTTTCCTGAGTTTGAAAATCTGCAAACAATCCTGAAATCTCACAAACGGATAAGGGCAGCAGTCTGTGCAGATTTCTGGAAGGGCAGTAGCAGCCAAAATACACAAGCAGGCAGAAGAAATGTCACTTGTTCAGTTCTGTATCAAACCTCCCAGAGGGACAACTCAATACACTGCCCAGCAAACAAGAAGGATCAGAGCCAGACAGGCTTTAGCACATCATCATCTTCTCCTGTGACAAGACCTCTGGGTTAAGAGGAGCAGTGGCCTGCCTTAGATGTTGTGAATTACACAGGCGAAACCTCATCTGATTCCCTTCGCAGCAGATACCCGTTCTCTGCACATCTTTGCACTTTTATTAGTGCCCAATCCCCAGTCAAGCTGTTCTGTACTTCTACTCTGCATGGCACAGTATGGTCCTGGGTTCTCCAAGAGGTTCTGGGATGCCAGGGTTAAGCAAGTATGTAATAATATGAATAAATAAGTAATAATACCATCTCCCTCAGGTTAAAGGGGGGAAAAAGTCTGCCTAGAACAGAGAGGAGGTGGAGCTGAAACACATACCTTTCTCGGCAAGTTACAGGGTGTCAGTTTGTAGTGACTACTGTCACCAGGTAGTTTACTGAGGGTAGGGATGACGCTCCAGTTAGTAAGTTGTCAGTGTGCAAAGTAGCATGTCTTCCAAAGCTTCCAGGATCTGTAGCTGTACCTGGCAATATGTGGACTCACACCAGCTATGAAGAAGAGCAGCAGGTAACGGAAGAGTCCCAGATTTGTCACAGGAGGAAGGGCCCTCAATATCCAGAGCCATTCTTACCCTTAGGCTGGATCAAAATAAAACCTGTGTTTCTGTCATAGCCTTGGCTATCGTCAAGTCAGGCTACCCTTCTTTCAGTTTTCATTATTTTCTGCTGCTTTAGTTGCATTCCTTTCTTCTGGGGTGAGATATCTTTTATGAAACTGTGAATCACATGCTACTGAAGAGGCAGATGCTGATGACCCATCTGTGCAGTGAGAACGATGTGCCTTCTCTTTTGTGCCAGAGTCCCTTGCAATCCGCAGCATACGCATGACTTTGTCTAGAAGTCGCTATGCAAAAAAACCCCACGTCTCACGGGCCACGAGATAGCCTCCCTTCAGCACGCAGCACATGACACAAGGAGGAGCCCAGGATTTTGGCCAACAGCTGCGAAGGCCGTATATGATTTTGTCAACAGGAGAAGTTCCTAGGAACAGCTTGCAGCTGAGGTGCCTAGAGGAGGATACCCATGTTGGCGGGAGGGAGAAGAGAGGAGGCTCAGAGGCCGCGCTCAGGCGACTGATAGAGCGGCAGGTGGGGGACAAGCGTCAGTGGTTTGTGCTGCCTTGAGCTGGGGGGGTTGTAGAATTGCCTCACTGTCCCACACAGAAAGGCAACTGCAGAGCGATAAACATATGCCTTAGTTGTGCGTAAAGCAGCAGTAGTTATATGGTGCACAGAAACAAGCCCGGTTTTCTGACAGCTGCACGTAGTCCCCGCATATATGATTGCAATGTTAGGCGGTCGGTGCACCTGCTCCTCCTGAGGGATTTTGTCCTTGCCAGGTATTCAGAGCTGAGCATGCACAACCCTGCCCCTCTGCACTCCCCCTGGTCACACCGTCTGTTGTAGGAGCAGTTTCAAAATGTCACATCAAGCCAGGTTTCTGCAGGCGCACCTTGACTGGCTTCATCCTTTCCCCATGACCTCCTGAAGCAGGGAGATGGGAAAGGGGAGCAAGATGTGAGGGATCAAAAACTGCAGGAGCTGTTTGAATGCTGGTTCAGGCACAAGGTGTGGTTAATAGAGTACTAGAAGAGCCTCTTTGGGAGGGAGGTTTCTTTGAGATGGTGTGTTGGGTCTGTGTGGCAAGGTTTTGGTAGCGGGGGGGCTACAGGGGTGGCTTCTGTGAGAAGCTGCTAGAAGCTTCCCCTGTGTCTGATAGAGCCAATGCCAGCCGGCTCCAAGACGGGCCCGCCGCTGGCCAAGGCCAAGCCAATCAGCGCCTCTGTGATAACATATTTAAGAAGAAGAAAAACACTTAGAGAGAGAGCTTTTGCAGCCGGAGTGAGAAGATGTAAGAAACTCTGCAGACACCAAGGTCAATGAAGAAGGAGGGGCAGGAGGTGCTCCAGGCGCCGGAGCAGAGATCCCCCTGCAGCCCGTGGTGAAGACCATGGTGAAGCAGGCTGTCCCCCTGCAGCCCATGGAGGAAGGATGAGGGGGTGTAGAGATTCCACCTGCAGCCCATGGAGGACCCCACACTGGAGCAGGTGGAGGCACCTGAAGGAGGCTGTGGCCCGTGGGAAGCCCACGCTGGAGCAAGTTCCTGGCCAGACTGGTGGACCCGTGAAGAGGGGAGCCCACGCCAGGGCAGGTTTGCTGGCAGGACTTGTGACCCCATGGGGGACCCCACGCTGGAGCAGTTTGCTCCTGAGGGTCTGCACCCCGTGAGAGGGACTCCATGCTGGAGCAGGGGAACGATGAGAGGAGTCCTCCCCCTGAGGATGAAGAAGCGGCAGAAACACCGTGTGATGAACTGACCGTAACCCCCACTCCCCGTCCCCCTGTGCCGCTGAGGGGGGGAAGGTTGAAGCCGGGAGTGAAGTTGAGCCCGGGAAGATGGGAGGGGTGGGGGAGGTGTTTTAAGAGTTGATTTTAGTTCTCATTCTTCTACTCTGTTTTGCCTGGTAATAAATTAGATGAATTCCCTCTCTAAGTTCAGTCTGTTTTGCTCGTGACAACAATTAGTGAGTGATCTCTCCCTGTCCTTCTCTCGACCTACAAGCGTTTTGTTATGCCTTTTCTCCCCTGTTTAGTGAATGAGGGCAGTGATAGAGTGGCTCTGGTGGGCACCTGGCCTCCAGCCAGGGTCAACCCACCACAGATGGGACTGCAGGAGGATAGGCAGCATCCTCACAAAAGGGAAATTCTGCTTATAGAACTGGAAAAACCTCTTGCTCCAAACATCTTACCCTGAACTTGGGGAGACCACAGTCCCTAGCCTGGGTCTGTCTGGCAGGTGCTCAGGGGAGGAAGATGAGGAGAAGGCGGCTGAGGAAAGAGCAGAAAGAAGAAGGACATACATGGTTCCCAGGGAAGGTGAGGTTTGAGTCGCTGGAGAGGAAGAAGAAAGAGGACCTTGAGGGAAGTAGGAGTGAAGCACTGACCATAACCAGACGGGACCTCCACTGTTACACCAGCATTTTCCAGGTACGGTGCTGCTGGTCCCTATGCAAACGCTTTCCTTGTCTTGTTCTTTCAATCTGTGAGCGGCATCAACTGTTTGAAGGAATAATGGGCTGTGTAACAGTGTCAGGGAGGGCCCCATTCCACTCCACCTACTGCGCAAAAGGTTCCCCCCCTCAGGCCTCACACAACTTGGAGAAGATGATGTCATGGAGATCAATTGTAAGGGCCTATACAGAGTGTGGCCGTGATGCAGGTGGATACCCTGACACTGTCAATAGCCACATTCTCAGGGAGGAGTGTCTACTCACCCAGATGTAGGGAAAAATGCTGGAGTTCTGGAAAACACCAGCAAAACCTACTCAGTTGAGGAAGCTCAACATGGTGGCTGTGAGTCATCACCTAAAGTCTATTTGTCCCCACAGCACCAGAAAATCTCTCTTCGGAAGAGCGTGCCTGTAAGTCAGCTACGTATGACTTACATCTCATCCAACATCCTCCTACAGCTGGGAAATGCAACCCAGGCAAACAAGCCTCGTGGAGGCCGGCAGCGTGAACCAGGCAGAGACAGCAGATTTGGAAGACAGCTTTGTGCTTGACCAAGCTGACCACAGCCTTGCCCAGCATGAAGCAAGTGCCCACCAGCCACAAGGAACTCAGACTGAGCAGGCTCCATAGGCAAGAATGGCCCCTGGAGCTCAGGAGCAGTGGAGGAGGTGGTGTGCCAACACTGGCAGAACTTTGTGAGGCTGTGTAACCTCTTATGCCCTGGGATAATGCATCTGGGTGAGTAAATTGTATTCTTCATAACCTCCCAGGCTTCTCTAATGAGAAGAGATGTGGGTCCATTAGCAACTATTCCACATATTAAAGACCTACTGGAGCCAATGCTTGTCCCCAGAGGGCTGGCTACTTTTCCAGTACACACATTCTTCAGCAAACCTTGCATGTTGTCTAACTTGACATGGCATTGTGTCTAACATTTCGTGATGTTACGTCAATCAAATTCTCCCTCTGCACAAACATTATGTTCAAGTGGCAGTTTTCCTTCTGTTCCTGTTACCATCAGTCTTCTGACTTACCATACGGGGAAATATGTATTTTTTTATGATACAGAGACCACGAGGCTTGCCATGGTGCCTCAAGCAACCTGGGATGGGGGAGGGAGAATGTGGGGGGAACTGTGCTTTATAAAGAATTTTCACAGTAACAGAAGTGGTGCCAGGAACTTTTCTGTCTTGTGCAATAGGCATCGGCATGCAAAAAGAGCCACTGCGACAGAAAACAGAACCAGCTGTGGGGTATGTTGTAGGAAGGACTAGAAGTACATTTCGTATTTAATCAGCTCAATTGATGGCAGATCCAAAGTGGAGCTAAGAATTCTATAAAACCTCAAACTTCTGCTGATTTGTGTTCCCTTCTCTTTCCTCTTTCCCATATAGAGCTACAACTTTTAAGGTGAGTGGCAAATGCTATTAACTAGAGAACACTGTTCTGAGTCACATCCCAAACACTGCCGACCACAGCAGCCTGAAACAAATTATATTTAAAAAAAAAAAGAATTTAAGAAGCCCATGCTTACAAGGCTGGGGTGGAAAGAAACAAACATGAAACCTGATTCTTACCATACAGTTCATCTCTTTATTCTTGAAAACAGATCACATTCTAGTCACGAGTACTTGTCCCTTTTTTTTCTTAATTGAATTTATTATTGTCCTATTCCTTCCTCCATCCCATACTCCAACTGCCCCCAAACCCCTTTTTTTAATTAGTGCTTTTACAATTTAAAAGCTTAAGTAGTGATTCAGGGAATCTCTACAAACAGCCTGAGAATTACTTTTATGAAATCTCTTATACAATAGTTTTCAGATTTTAATGAGGTCAGTCAGCTTTGTGATGCAGAACTGCGTTATGCATTTTCTGGACTAAGGACAAGGGACATTATTAATTGATGACTGCTGTAATGTAATCACATTCAAACAGGTGGTGGGTGGATTGAAACAACAGTATTTTTCCAGCTTTTTTGGAGAGCGCTGAGATTTTCCACAAGAGCAAAGATAGTGGTAATGCTATTATATCATACAGCTCAAAATAATTGGAACAGTGACAAAAAGGCACAGACTCTTGTCTATGGGACAAGGGAAGGGAGATATTTTTGACTGCAGGAAAAAGTACAATCTGAAGATGCTGGAGAAAGTAAAGACTGCTTGATTGTGAAGCAAAAGCTGGCATGAGGGAGCGGCACGTGAGAGGTTACCTGCAACCCCTTCTGCCAGGAGAACTGGCACCGACCTAATTCCCAAGGAAACGATGCAGAGATTTCCATGATTGTTTTGGTCTGGATCCAGGTACATCTTGTGTTGTCCTAATAACAACTGTATCAGAACCATTTACAAAAGCTTTGCCTGTTTGCTGTATTATTACGCTCTCCCTAACACCCATCCTGGAGCTGAGATACTGCTGTCCCATTGCTTAAACTACACAGCTGCTTCGGTACCGTCTCCTAGTGAGTGCTCAGGTTATGATTTATGCCTGCAGGGGCAGCCAGCAGAAGCAGCGTAAATAAAGCATCTTAGCCACAGGGAATGCCTGGACTCCGTTCAATTTGCAAACCAAAAACAAATTCAGTGTCTTACAACTCAAAGTGGCAGATAAACATCTACCAGTTGGATTATCAGGATTGTAAATTAGCATCCCTCACCCTGTGCTTTTCATCTGGTTTGAAAACATTATTCATGTGACCACAACAGGCAAGAATCTTGTATCGATTTTTATTATTATAAATACTATGTTAGAACACAGAGGATGGTGCCTTGCATCCGCTCTGTTCTGCTGCTATTTTGCATCTTCTTTCTTGGCTCCTGCTTCTATTTTCAGGGGTTCTGGGGCTGCACGATAGGCAGGAAATGCCTCCCAAGGACTATTCAGATCAAACTTGCGAAATTCCTGAGATAGCTCCACAGGCTCTGCCACTACCCGTTTCACTTCATCATCATACCGCACCTAGAACAGTGCAAAGGACACAGACCAGTCATTTTCATACAGTTCCCATAGCATCTCTGCTATTAGCCGTATGCAGTAATGACCCAGACCACCCTCCGGTACAGGCAATCCTACTTCTTAGGCCATGACCTCTCCCACAGTTTCAGTTCTCCTCATTATTAAACGAAAGCCCTCCAGATGCCACCAAGACCTCTAGACTCTCCAGGAAAACTCTCCTCTTTGTTATCACATTCCTCAGGTGTCCCGAGTAACCACCCTGAACTAGGAGTGCCCAGTCTACAGTCCACATGAAGGTCCACATGGAATAACACATTTAGTTTGTCATATGACAAAGGAATTTCTCCTGAGTCACTGAAACGAGGTGGCCCGACCACCTGGCATAGCTGTGGACTAGTCTCACGAATCTTTATAATCTGGCAGTTTGTTTGGCTTTAGTTGCGCTTCTTAGCGTAACATTCAGAACACGGGACAAAAAGACAACCAGGGTGAAATGCAGGCAAGTACCAGACACTTCTGATGGGCTTGCTTTATCCTCACTGCACCAGTCCAGATCTCCAAACCACAGCTCAGGAGATACCACCTGGTTCTCACTTGTACAATTTGCTGCTATTTCTATTTTTGTTAAAACTCTTTTGCTTGCAGAACCTCAGTGTTTCCTCCTGGGACTTAACTCAGTTTTAGAACTGCAGCAAACATGACTGCTTCTGCAAGGCGGTTGTTTGAAACTAGATAGATACCAAGCACACTCATTTCACTTGTGGTTTGACATACAGAAGGAAATATTTGATAAATGGCAAGAGTCAGTTCAATTAGAGCTTTATAATCCGGGCCTACAAAAACTCAACAAAATGGAGTTCCAACTGCATTAAGATCAGTTCAGTCCTTTATTCCTCTAGGAATCTCCAGTTTTGCAGTGAAAAGTTTAATCTTCCAGAAGACATGCTAAAAGCAGAAGCACTCTGTCTGACAGATGTCTTTGGTATGCAGCACATGAAATCTGCTCAATGTCTCTGGCCTTAGGCTGCCTTATTACGGATGATATTTTGTGATGACTTCAAATTTCCATGCAGGTAGATCTATACAACTCCTCTGGAATACAGACAAGTGAAACATCTGTAGTGCCTTTTGGACAAAGGATTGTAAAGCAGTCACATCTCTGTACCAAAACTCAGGTAAGAGCATTGGAGAGATCTGATAACTTTAGACATGAGCATATCTCATACCTCCACATAACCAGAGAGTGGGAAGTCCTTCCGGAAAGGATGGCCCTCAAACCCATAGTCTGTGAGGATTCGCCTTAGATCAGGGTGGTTGGCAAAGAAAACACCATACATGTCCCAAACCTAAATGAAAGGGAGCCAAATAAATTGAATTAGATTAGGAAAAAAAAAACCAAAAAAAACCAACCTTCATATATTACATCCATAAAATTTCAGTCACATGCCTGGCTTTGGGCAGTGCCAGTTAAACTGATGCAGGAACTCATTAAAAAGCAAATCAAACACCCTTTTATCTCCTATTCTGAAAAGGCAGCCAGGGAAACACTTCTCTCAGGGCCCTGGGAATCAGTTTAATCAGGAAAACACAGCCCCTCTCCACAAAGACTGTGCTCGCAAGTACACTGGCACTCACCTCTCTTTCATACCAGTTGGCTGCCTTGTGCACAGACACTGCTGAGTCAACAGGCGTCAGCTCATCAGTGTAGGTCTTCACGCGGATCCGACTGTTGAACCGCAGAGACAGGAGATTGTAAACAATCTGAAGCAGAATAAAAGGCGGCATTGGTCTTGGGTGACATTTATGGATCTTTTTGCAGTACAGTACTGGCAAAACAAAGGCACACAAAGACCATTTCAAACATTCTTTATCAGCAGAATCACATTCAGCGCTTCAGAGCTGGGCACTAAAAGACACTATTACAACTGAGGTTCCAATAGCTTACCACTTTGATCCTTAGAAGTGTAACAAAAAGGATGTGAGCTTTAGAAAACAGGACTGATGAAGAAGAGCTGAAGTAAAGAGGTATACTAAATCTTAAAAAAAAAGAATTCTGAAGGGATGGAGACACTTGACAATAGTCTTTCGATAGCATGTCACAAAGAAAATGGCTATCAATTACCCTCAGCATCCAGTGGGAGAAAGCTAAGAATACACTTAATTTTCAGCAAAGAAGTTGGATACCAGGGAAAACGTCTAACTCTTCTGGTGATGAAGTACTAATAAAAAGGCTGCTTCTGTGGACTACTGGAGCCTCAGCGGTGGGGGCACGACACTTATTACAAGCAGACTGGAAAAAAAAAAAAACCCAAACTTTTGTTAGAAATTGTGTAGCCTTGTTTGATACTGCCTCTGTGAAGATAGCTGGAAAATGTGAAGTCATTAAAGTCTATATTTCTATTATTTATATGAATCTACTACCCTAATTTTTCAAAGAAAAATCCTGAATTAAAAAATCTTCAACTTCCTCAGAGACTGGAGGCCTTAGAGTTAAGAAACTCTCTCTACAACTCTCAGGATTTTTGCCTAATCACGAGTTAATTACTAAAAGTCAAAGCAAGAAGGAGCTATATTTGAAAAAAAGACATCTGATTAACTAATATAGATAAGGCAAACCTGCCACCCTTTGCTTTCTGAGCGGCTGTTGGTAAGAGATTTAATACCACAATATAAAACAGAGGAAAAATAAATCAGCTATTTTTCATTATCCTTGTTACTTTCCGGGAACTAAAAATCTACCAATTCACTTCTCTTGTCTAAAAGATGGTCTGGCCCGATTAGACAAGGGAAGACAGACATCTCTTCATCCATAAGGATGCCTAAACCGTAGTCAGCCTCCTACAGCACGTGAGCCCTAGGTATTTTCCACAGCTGTCTTTTACAGATCTTCCTAGGTTAAACTACAATAATATCTTTGCAACAATACTGTGAACAAAGCTTTCTAATAGTAGGTGAGAAGACAATATGCTGAGTCTGTGTTGTCCCTAAAGATGTACCTTTTTTTTGTCTATTTGTAGATGCAATTTTTCTGCAACTGAAAAGCTATACGGTAAGATTTTTCAAAAGCATCTGTGGGAACCAAATCTCCAATATCCACTGAAAGTCAGTGGAAGTTCAGTGCCCCAAATCTTCTGAGAGCTTTCTGAAAATGTGCCTCATCTCCTTCAAATAGGTCCCAACTTTCAAGGAAAGTTTTTAAAACAACTAAATAGTTTTTGTTTTGTTTTGTGGTTTTTTGTTTGGGTTTTTGGTGTTTTGGGTTTGTTTGTGTTTTTAAAAGAGGGAAATTGTTAAGAAGATTGATCCGATTTAAAGAAAAACATGGTCAGTTGTGTCAACAGCAGCAGCTGCCAGGCCTAAGTGGAAGAAGGAAGAGCACCAATTCATATCTGGCCAGAAAGAAGTCTCTAGACACTTTGGTAAAACCAAACCAAACAAAATTAAACAAAAAAGAGACTTTCAGCAGAGCACAAAAGAAAAGCCAGACTAGGAACCCATGCAGTGTCAGTTCTAGTACTGCTTTGAGGATCAAAAGATTAAACGAAATGCAGCATTTCAGAGTGGATTTTCCTTTCACTGTCAGAAAGCAAAAAACATGGTCATGGCTGCAACAGCACTCACAGCCATCAGCACTTGTGAAACTCTCCAAGTCCTGCACCTATGAGGAGTTCTTACCTCAAAGCGGTACTGCCGAGATGGCACATCGACAGCAGTCAAGTCAGCCAAGGATTTGAACTGGGCATTAGTGTGATCTCGAAGGAAGGTCAGAACTGGAATGATCCCATCTGGATGGATCAGAAGTTCCAGCTCATTGAAACAGGTCACCTGATGAAAACAGTGGAAAGGGTGTGAGTACAAACACCAACAGGACTGAACATTACACTGAATCCAGCAGGATACCTAAACAAAGAGCATATATGGTACAGCAGACACATAATGACATCAGATAAAGGGGCTTAATAATAGCAGTAACTTTCATGTAATTCTGAAAATCTTTCTTCCCCAGAGCAACTTCTGAAAACAGCTAACAAACAAGCGGTGTGTTCACTGGGTCCCATTACCCCCACAAGAAGAATTTCTTGAATAGCACCTACCTGTGCTTGCTGGATATACTTGGGCAGAATCTCAGCCATGTACTCCCCAAAAGCACATAGCTGCTTCTGTTCTACTTCATTTTTTGGTCTGACAGTAGCTAAAGAGAAGAATAAAGTTCCCAAGATTAAGGCAGGGAATACAGAAAGAAGAGTAGCAACTCCCATCCCTGGCTTAAAAATCCCTTTAACCAGCCTAGCTGCCTCTCAGTAGCTCTGGCAGAAGCCAGGCAGCTTCAGGTAACCCACAAAGTTTATTTAGGATAAATCCAAAGGTAAACATAACATATACATATAGCAGAACGTATAGAATGCTGTAAGAGAGACTAGACTATAGCAACATACATGTCTTTTTGTACACAGAACGTGGAACTAGAGACTTTGATAAGGAAGGAAGTTTGCGTCAGTGCTAGGCAGAATTTTTTTTGTGCACAGTAAATATAGGAGAAGGAACAGTCCAACGTGATGACAGAGAAGCAAATAACAGGTGAAAAAGAGGGAGGCAGAGATGACAGACCAATCCAAACTTAAATACCGCTCATGACATTCAGCCTGGGTCTAAAAAGGATCTTTTTTCCTAGACAAAATAATCCCGGTTTTGTTTGACATGCCAGCATCTAAGCAACCCCCTCATAATCAAAACACCCTACGACCTCATGTTGCTTTTTTTTTTTAATTATTATTATTACTATTATGATTACAAATACTCCTCAAGATTCAAGGCAACGAGGGGCTACGAAGCTGTTGCCCCGGCACAGCTCTGCGCAGAACACGCCGGCAGGCCCAGGAGGAAGGATGCAAGCCCGGTTAGCGACAGAGCCACTTGTCCGCGCAAAGTCCAGGTTTATGCCTGACAGGCACCAACTACTTTCCGACACGCTCACTGAAAAGGTTTACGCGGCACAAAAACTTCCTAAGGGCGGTCAAACGCCCAACGCCGAGCCGGGAGCTCCCGCCAAAAGCCCCGATCACTTACGGCGAGTCTCCGCGGTGGAGGTCCCCGCCAGCCGGGCCTGCGCCGCCGCCGCCGGGCCTGCGCCAGCTGCGGAGAGAAACGGATACGTTTCACCGACCGCGGCCGCCAACCGCCCGGCTCGGCCTGACCCGCGGCCACGGGCTGGCCGAGCCCCGCTGCCGGCACGGCACGGCACGGCACGGCACGGCACGGCATCGCCGCCGCCCCAGGCGCCCTCACCTCGCAGCGCGGCCCGCACCAGCCCCCGCGCCGCTGCCACCACCAACATCCCCGCCGGGACACGGACGGGCAAGGGCACGGACCGGATGCGGAAAGCGCCGCCGTCGCTGCGCTTCCCCCCGGGGAGCGGAAGCGCGCGTAGAAGCTTTCCCCAGACGCTTCCGGGTCGGTGGCCGGAAGCGGCGAGTGCCTGGCGGTGCCTGGCGCAGGGTGAGGGGTGCGGAGGAGCCGCTAGGGCACCCCGGGGCGGCGGCGGCGGCGGGAGGCTCCGGGGCGGCGGCATGAAGGGAGGCGCCGCAGGTGGGTGCCGTGGGGCGGCGCGGCCGTGCTGCGGGGGCCGGCGCCGGCGGAGCCCCGGTGCCCTGGGGCGGGCGGGAGCCCGGCGGGAGGGTGTGGGAGCAGCCCGGACGCGGAGGCAGCGAGCTCTGTGGAGATGTGTCCGCCGTCGGGTGCGGGCGTGAAGGGCGGTGGGGCCCTGACAGACCCCTGGGCTGAAGCAGCGCTGTGGGGGCGAGGTAGCTCTCCGGCGGTTTTCATAGCCTTAGTGTGGCCCCGGTGGCGTCTTTGCTTCTCCGAGAATTAGCTCTTCTTTCCTTTCCCCCCCACCCCGCGGCGCGAAGGCGCTGTCAGTTGTGTGTGCGGGTTCCCTCGTCCCCGGCGCTGTCGTGGCATCCGCGACCCTGTCGGGAGCAAGGAAGGGAGTAGGTGTGCCGGGGCTGGTTACACCGCCGTCACCTGTAGCCTGGCATACGGCAGGTCATGGCTTTGGTAATGCAAAATATGCACGGAATATCGGATTTCGCTTTATGGGACGCTTTTCTGTTCCTGCACCTCTCTCTCTTTATAGCAGAAATGCCACGGATGTGAAGGGGAACTCTGTGTTTACAAAGAGGGATGTGAGGTTTACAGTAGGCTTTAGCTGCTGTTGGCATTTCTTTTGTGACTTGGTACCAGTCCTCTGGAAATTGTGCGGGGCAGTGAGGGCAGCTGGTTGTGTTCTGCCAAGAGGGCAGAGAAGTTCATCCGTCCGTATCCTGGTGCTCTGCGTGGTCGCTTCAGCGTTCTGGGCTGCAGGTTCTGAGCACCCTGACTGTGAGGATCAAGAGCTTTAACTGCAGTGGGAGCCAGCTTGCAGAATCGGCTCGCACTTCTTAAAGCTGGAAAAATAGTACCGATGTGTTCTGTGCTAGTTGCAGTTCCTCGATCTCTTACAGACTAATGTGTAGGTATTTTTCAGACAGACTAGAACTATTGTAAGATCACAATAAGGGTATAATTAAGGCAGGCCATCATCAAGGATGGGATGGACTTGTCCAGCTATTTAGGGATGTAGACACTACTTCCCGTGAACAGAACTTGGGCAAAGGACTTAGGAGCCCTCCTGTATCAAGCAGAGCTATTTTAAGAAAATTCATATTCAACAAAATAAAGTGTGGAAGAGTAACTTATGAATCTTCTGCAGAAAAATCCCGTCTTTGGGAAACATTGTGCTGGAAATCATGTTCAGCATTAGTTGAAAAAATTCGTGATGTCGGTCACCATGGCTAATAGTTGAGGTGTAAACATAAGTTTAAAGTGAATGCAAGTGGGCATCTATTTGCTCCTAATGCAGTCAAGAGCCATGTTAAAAAACAGCTCTTTTCTACAGCAGTCCTCTGGTTCAGAAGTTTTTTGACCCACAAACTGCTTGGAGCTCTGCAAACAATCTTTGGTACCTACTAAGAGGTGTTATCTTTTAAATTGAGTTCTCCTTACCATTTGGGAAACAGTGGCTAACAACATCTAACAGGTGATTTTGTGTGCTGGAGGTATCTGGTGCATTAACAAACTGAGTATAACCATCAGTTATCTCATTTGGTTAGCTTGAAGGACTGGTGGTTATGTCTGGCAGACTTCTCACGCATCTTTTTGGTAAAAACAAGTTCACCTTACTTGATACAACTGCACAGGTTCATCATGTTGGTTTTGGATGGTAATTAACTCCTGATGATATGAACTGCTGTCTGTGCTCTTTGTTAGTATGATACTGTAATCCTTTTTCCATCTAGCCCAGCTACGGTGCTGCCACGTTCTTTTGGCTTTGCAAGCTTCCTAGGGTGGTTGCTGGACTTTCCACTTGAATAACTGTTGCTGCATTTCTTTGTGTGAGTGAAATGAGTGGTGAAAAGATATGCACACCTCCCAGTTCTGCTGGGATGTGATGTTCGCTGTACTGGAAGTTTGGTATATATTATAATTTTAATTATGCCAGCTTCTCGTTTGTTGTTTGAGATTCTGAAGCTCAAGCAGAAGTTTCTGGCTGCGCTATTTATATTCAGTCTAAAATATGCTGGCCTCTTACCAATATGTTTGATTTTTCCCTGTACCCTGCATAATATTGTCAGTGGAGAGAGAAAGCCGTATAATTATTGTGATTTTACAGATTGCTGGAGGTCTGATCTGTGCAGCACCATGGACTCGTCAGAAGAGACTGGAGGCTCCTCTGCCGAAGAAAACTACTTTGTGAACTACACCTTCACCGACCGCTCCCACTCAGGCCGTGTGGCCCAGGGTATTATGAAATTGTGCTTGGAGGATGAACTCTTTGCTGATGTTACAATATCAGTGGAAGGCAAAGAATTCCAACTGCACCGTTTGGTCCTCTCAGCTCAGAGTTGCTTTTTTCGTTCTATGTTCACTTCCAATCTAAAGGAGGCCCACAACCGGGTGATTGAGCTGCAGGACGTTAGCGAGAGTGTCTTTCAGCTCCTTGTGGACTATATTTACCATGGGACTGTAAAGCTGAGGGCAGAGGAGTTGCAGGAAACCTATGAAGTGGCAGACATGTACCAGCTGACTGCCCTTTTTGAAGAATGCTCCCGTTTTCTGGCCCGTACAGTGCAGGTTAGGAACTGTCTGCAGGTCATGTGGTTGGCAGATCAGCACAGTGACATGGAGCTCTACACAGCAGCCAAACACTGTGCAAAGTCACATTTGTCTCAGCTGCAAGACACGGAGGAGTTCCTACACCTGCCTCTCCGCCTACTGACAGACATCCTTACAGGTAAGGAGTTCTTGAGACTAGCCAGGATGTGGATGTAGAAAGAGACTTACAATCTATCAGGGATTGAACAAAATAGATAGAAGGATCCAAGCTTTCATAATCACTGTCTGTTTAGAGGCTTAGCTAAGCAAAGCGCAACATTCTGCATAACTTAATCAGGGAAAAAAACCCTACTAATTGTTACTGGACGTGAAGCGTCTAAGGTATAGAAAAGGGACATAGAGGATGCTGGTAAGGCCCAGCAGTTTCTCAGTCAATAGGTCAGAAGTATTACAGGTTTTTTAAATATAACTTAGTAACTTTCAAGAATTTGCTATAATTTTGTTTGCATTAAAAGTAAAACAAAGAAGCCTTACCAGAAATGAATATCTTATGAAAGTGGTTTTTTTTTCCTTTAGTTCACAGTCATTTAACATAGTAATGCAACAACTCAACATTTGTAAAAAAGTTTAAGCACAAGCCATATTTTTAGACTATGTTAGTGTTATTAACAGTTGTATATAATTGTTAGGATTATTTAGGCTAGGCACTCAGCTGACTGAAATACAGGTAATGTAACATCTTAAGTAATACAGTAATTACCCTTGTTATAAAGGTAATAGCCTTCCACAGTAATGGATGCAATGACTCAGTGTTGTGAAGGATGTGTTAACACATCAACTTAGTCCAACAACCACCAACCCTTAAAGAATCTCTGCTGCCCTGGTAGGTACAGCCTGTACTTGAAAACCTCTCCATGATGCTGCAGTCACAACTCCATTTTTGTGTGTTTATGTATCGTTACTAGAGCAAGCAAGAACGTAGAAGAAGCTCATACATTCAGATGTGCTGGACTTGGGACCAGAGAGATTGCCCCTTTCTTGCTTTAGTTAAATAATTTTGTAAACAAGTAAATAACTATACTTTGTGTCATGTGTTTTATATGCTGTTACAACAATAAACCTACCATGACTGGCTTCTTTGGAATACTGGCAAATCTGTCCATAAGACTTAAAATAGCCTTTAAAGTTCATGCTATGCATATGAGAGTCTTTACAGGTATTGCATTGTGTTATCTCTATTGCATTTGAAGAAATTCACAGTCAGAAATCTATTGAGAATATGTACCGATAGCTCAAAAAAGATTATAAATTTAGAGTAATTTTGATAACTGTGTAGCTGAGGTTTTTAAAGAAAGTTGTGAGTTCATTTTAAAACCTAAATTTCCTAAAATCATTCAATAAAGCTGTGGAGGTCAATCACCCTTAACTTCCTAGGGATTCCATGTAGTAACCTTAGTTTTAGGACTGTGGCCTTTTAGTAATTGTGATCCTAAATTAAAATAATTGCTCAATAAAACTTTTTTCCATGCATCATCTACTTCCATACATAGGATCATATTACTCAATGTTTATGCCAAAACTTGTCTCATAAAATGGATTAAAATCTGAAATATACTCCTACTGCTGGTAGGGAAAATCTTTTGCAATTCCTGCATCTTTGTTCAGTTAATGGAGAATTTAACAGAGGAAGCTATTAGTGGCAAGGATTAAAACTAATTTAATGAAATAGTAATTTATTAAGCTTACCTTTTGTTGCACTCTAGGACCCATTTCAAAATCAAAGTTTTTCCATATGTGGTGGATAGCTTATGGGAATCCCTTTTACTAATAAACGGAGTTGAAATACCTGCTTTTGTTCCATGCTTTTTCTCCTCCCTTCCAGTGTAGAGAAAAGTATTGGAATTTGTCTGATGCCTTCAGCATCATTGAATTCAAGGTTTGTCATCAGAGCAGACTACAAAGTCAGAGCACCTTCATATGGAATACAGGCATAATTGCTGGCTTTCAAACTGGAAGTAAATACCTAAAATCATCTAGGTCATGTACTGATGACGATGATGCAATAGTTTGCGGCATAACCAAAACTTCCAATGATGTCTGAAAACAAATTGAAATCTGATGCAGTCTGTTGAGTGTTTCCTACTGTCACACTGCTAAGAAAAGCTATAGTAGCTCATTGGGGATTTCCGAATGTTAAGAGGATAGCAGCAACACCAGATGTTCAGTCTTGAGAGTCAGCTGTCTGGCAGTGCTGGGAGAAGGAAAATTTCTGCAGATGACTTTTGCTAGATAAGTTCCTAGGACCAGCCAGAAAGAAAGGCAGCTGCAAAGATTCTCAAATAAGATAATCTTTTTGCCTAAATGCTTAAATAAGAAAATATTTTCAGTCGTCACAAAGCACATAAGTTTTCTTTCTTGTCTTCTTTCTCTTGGACATTGAAACTCATCCAAAGTGCTAAAGATCTGGCTTCTCTGTCTTCTGATATTTATCCAATCTAATTTCATGTAGATGTCTGGCTGGCAGTGCTGATGGTGCCTGCCAAAATCTATAAACCTCTGTATCTTTTTTTCCTCCCTAGAAAGTAGGGTTTGTGGTCAGAGTAGGGGGAGGAAAAGGATGTTCCTGAGTATATATACCTTTGTCCAGATATCATAAATGCCTTTCTGTCCCCAAACCACAGATGGCGTTCCATGTTCTCAGAATCCAACGGTTGCCATAGAAACCTGGATCAACTTCAACAAGGAGGAGCGAGCGGGCTTTTCAGAGACACTGCGATCGAGTCTGAAGGTATAAAAAGACCTTCTGTTCCGGGGTTGGTGTAGCGCTTGCTGGTTTCGCACTTCCCAAGGCAGGGTATTCTGCTCGCAGGTGTGACTTGAAAGTCACAAAACACAAATGCCATTGAAATTCATGATACTTGAGTGAGGAATACTTTCATTGTCATCAATAGCAACCCCACTGACAGCTTTTCTAATTTAACCTGAGGCTGCTTTCACTGGTGATTGGAGCAATGCCATAAATAACTTATTTCACCAGATGTTCAGTTACCAAAGAGACCATTCAGAAATCTGAGTTGGGTATTCCCCTTATAATAACTCTGCTCCATCAGTGATGTAACCAGCCCTTACCTAAACTACAGACACTTGGGTTCCAGTGAAGTCTGTAGCTATTTTGCTATGTCAGATATGATACGTATCTTGAAAAGGCTTTGAGGCTCTGACTCCTGAACGCTATAGGGTGGCAGGACTTGGGAAGCAGTCACACACCTCAGGCCCACAGATGGGTCCCAAGCTCAAAAATTTGGTCTTAGGCATCACTGATGTTTGTGTAAACAGGTCCAATTCTGCTGACATGCTTCTCCTTTCTCTCAGGTGATTGGAGAAAATGTTCACATCTACCTGATTGGAAAGGAGTCGTCACGTACACATTCACTCGCTGTCTCTCTGCATTGTGCTGATGATGACTCCATAAGCGTGAGCGGCCAGAACAGCCTGTGTCACCAGATCACCGCAGCCTGCAAGCACGGTAGTGACCTGTACGTTGTTGGTGGCTCCATTCCACGACGCATGTGGAAATGCAACAATGCGACTATAGACTGGGAATGGTGTGCCCCTCTGCCCCGTGACCGGCTCCAACACACCCTTGTCTCCGTGCCAAGCAAGGATGCTATATATTCACTGGGGGGGAAAACTCTACAGGACACTCTCTCTAATGCCGTCATATATTACAGAGTAAGAGACAATGTCTGGACAGAGACCAGCCAGTTGGAAGTGGCAGTCTCCGGAGCTGCAGGTGTAAACCTTAATGGTGTCATTTACCTGCTGGGCGGGGAGGAAAATGACTTGGACTTCTTCACCAAGCCCTCTCGGCTAATTCAGTGCTATGATACCAACACAGAGAAATGCCATGTGAAGCCATATGTACTGCCTTTTGCAGGGCGCATGCATGCTGCTGTACACAAGGACGTGGTGTTCATTGTGGCCGAGGGGGATTCGCTGCTATGCTATAATCCCCTCCTGGATAGCTTCACCCGGCTATGCCTGCCAGACGCCTGGAGCTCAGTACCATCCCTCTGGAAAATTGCAAGCTGCAATGGCAGCATCTATGTCTTTCGCGACCGCTATAAAAAGGGTGATGCAAATACTTTTAAACTTAACCCAGCCACCTCTGTTGTAACAGTCACAAGTGGCATCAAAGTGCTGCTCACTAACCTGCAGTTTGTCCTGGCCTAAGCAGGGAAAAACGGGCCCAGTGATAGAAAGGGCAGCAACAGTGTTCTGTGCAGCTCAGAGGCACCCACCACCCTCAGCACCAGTCCCAATTACTACAAGCTCACAATGTCCGGTAAAGACCCCATCCTCTGTACCTGTGCAGAGGAAGGACAGGCTTTCTGGCTTTGGGCCTGTTCTTTTACATAGCACTATTAAAGTTGAACTGCCGCATCTTAGATTTCAGATGAACTAAATGCTATTACTTCGATCCCTTGATGATAAGCTGCTTGTGTTTGAGGCCCAAACTGCAGCAAATGGGTTTTTTTAGCCTGGAACCGATCCGCTAATAACAAATTCTGTGGCGTATGGATGTCCTCCTTGGCCCAGACCGCTAGTTTTAACTGCCTGGGAGACTATGTGTTGCTGCTGTGTCAGTCACAGAGTTAGATGCGCACTGTGCCCTCCAGGGATGTCCCCATTTAAACATTGCTCTGTCCCTATTGCAGAAGGAGGGACCGGCAGAAATATTTACAGCAGACAGATTCCAGAGCTGACCCCAAGACCTTTAGTAGGTCGTATTATTGAGCACTTCTCCTAGAGGAGTGGTAACAAACTGGGAGATTGTTTTTATGAGCATTGGCTTCCTTCACTGTACAGGGAATCCCCACCTGTAATCAGAATTTAGTGTTGGTGAAAGACAGAATTAAGACCACTTCCTCCTACCCCTCTCTGTTGGCACTGTAACCCTTTGGGTAAGAATCTGAATAAAGTCTCTGCTGAGACAAAGTTTTATTTTCCTTTGCTGCAAATGCTACAGAATTTCCTGTGGATTGCTGTTCAGCTCAGCACTGATACTACATGTGGGAGAGAACTGTGGGGCTCCAAGAGAACTAAGATATTAGCCATAAGAAGGGAAAGCTTTAATGAAACAGCCCAACCGCCCCTTTACTGTAATTTTTGTAAAAACTTCTTTATTGATGGTCAAGAAGTACAATGCTTAAGCCTTCATTAGATTATTAAAACATAAGGGTTTTTTAAAGCAGCCGAGACAGATTCTGATATTTCTTACTGACACTATGCAGTTGTCCCAGTGATCACGTTCCTGTGAAATGTCTCCAAGACCTGGACTTGCTTGTGTCGAATGAGGATGTGGGGACGAATCTTGGCAATAGCCTTGATTGCTTCCTGAGGGCTCCAGTGATGCAGCTGAAAAGGCAGAAACCCTGCAAGTGAAAATCCATTCTATCCCTGCACCAGTTAATAGATCCTCCCTAGAGGCCACAGGCAGCATTACAGTTGTTAGAAAACTCGCTGCTTTGCCCCTTCTGTTTATTTCATGTTCTTCTCCAGGGGGCCTGAATGTCAATGCAAGTTCATGAAATGAGTCCCTCGGTTAAAGAGGGATGGTTGCTGCCTGGGACCTCTGTTTTCTGTCTCACTCATGCTTCCATCATGTTGTGAGTAGTTTCCTGGTCTAGTCCCACCAGAGAAGAGTAAAAGTGCAGCTTGCTTTTTTTAATTTTTTTAAAAACTTTACTAGTACTCCCATCGCACTAGAGTACTTAGTGAGAAAATTTTCCAGGGAGCACTTAAATAACACCAACAGAAGAATCCACAGGTGGGATTTTGTTCTTAGTGCTGGCTTACCCAGTTGGGTCTGTAGAGGAACTCTGAAAACCAAAGTCACTTCTCTTGATCCTGAATTGTATTTATTGAAAGGCTTAGAAAGGCTCAGCATTTCAGTTAACCAAGGAGAAAATCTGAATGACAAAAATGGATGTTTATCTGCTCAGTGAACCTACCCTCATGACTGACTTGTTACTCCCATCTCAATCTGCTCCTCCATAGAAAGAATTAAGAATGGCAGCATCATTCAAAACCCTTTGAGAACTTATCTGTTAATAGCCCAGAAAACTGAGCAGCTTCTTGCAGTCTGACTGATCTGCCAGAACCAGCAACAGATACTATCAGACCATGTGTTTTAAAGCTTTGTTGCAACAACAGTTTCTCTTTCCCTTAAGATCAGAACATCTTTGCCAGTGCCTGTGCTAATAACTGAGCTGGCAGAGGCAGACCGTAACAGATGAAAAGACTACTTACAATAACAGCTGTATTGCTGCTTCACCACTATCTCATTGGCAGGAAGCATTATCTTGACAGTATCATAAGTGCAGATGAACAAGGTGTGCAAAGATAAACTAGATTATCAAAGAACACCGCAGTTCAGCAAATGTTAAATTTCACTTGTTCATTTACGCTGCATTTGCCACATTCCACAAAACAGCAATCTAAGTTTGGGGCCTAGCTATCTACCTCTCTTAAAATGGGTCTCCAGTCCAAACTCTGTAAAATCATGGAATATTAATGCTTCTGTACACGCTCAGGCTTCTTGAGCAAAAGTAAACTGTAAAGGTTGGCTGTATTTGCCCAGGCTGTATGAAAATAAACCCCATTTAGCATAGAATCCTTCTTACTTGAATTAAATATGCTGCCACCATGGTGGCACTGCGGGAGCGTCCTGCCTTGCAGTGCACATAGACACTGTTACCACAGGCTCGGTGCTTCAGTATGCATTCAACACCCTTCTGGAGGTTTTCCAAGGTGGGGGCTCCAGTTAGATCCACGGTGCTGAGACGCAGTTGCTCCACTCCCATTGCCTCCCATTCCTGAAATGGACATAGCAGACTCAATCAGTTAACTTTGTGGGGGTTTTTTTCCAGAAAGAAAATTCAGAACCTGATGAGACAGTTGGGAAATTCAGTGGGGTCAATTTAATGTCAATTCTTTAAATCGGATATATGAAAACTTTAGTGCCGGCTATCAGAAAGGGAACTGAAAAGATGTGGTTCAGCTAAAGGAAAGCTGTTTTGTCCCGAAACAAAACGCGTTCTTGTATTTGCATAGTGATGTACGTGGATAACGCTCCCCTTCCCTTACCGCCACTGCAGCTCTAACACTTTACTTGCATCCTCACGTTTTACTTGGTTTGTCGCATAGTTTTCAAAGTCGGTGTTAGGTACGAAGAAGCCACGTCTTGGCTGTCAGACTTGGCGGTCCCTGCCAGGATCACGGCAGGAGGCAGCTGAAGCCTCACCCGGCGCCGGGACGGGCGACAAGCGCCCCTTCCCGGGGGGGCACCGGCACGCTCCCCGAGCTCACCTGGGCGGAGCAGCAGAGGAAGCGGGTCTCGTACTCCTCGTTGAGGGTGACCACGGCGCGCACGTTCTCCTCCGCCACCAGCTACGGGCACAGGCACCGTCAGGCACCCCCGGCCGGCCCTCCCGGCCCTCCCCGCCGCGCCCGCCTTACCCTGCGGCTGCGACCCCGCAGCGGCAGCGCCCCCAGCAGCACGGCGCCGTCGATGCGGTGGAACCAGGGCCGGCGGGACCCGGGCAGCCACGCCCGCACCGCCGTGTACAGCAGCGTCGGGTAGAAGAGCAGACGCGCTGCCCCGGCGCCCAGCGCCTCCGCCACCCCCATCGCGGGCAGCGCCGGGCCGAGCCGCGCCGGCCGAGGGGCGGGGGAGCGCCGCGGACGAGCGCACTGAGGGTGAGGAGACGGGGGAGCCTGCGGCGGGCTCTTGGCAGGAGCGGGGGTCGCCGGGCAGGCCGACCGCCGCCGCCGCCGCGGTGGCTGGAGCGAGGCGGTGTCAGGCGGGGCGCGGAGGGGCCGGCCGGCCGAGGAGGGCGGGCGCGCGGCCCCGGCACATCCACCTCGGATTCGCCGTGGTCTCTCCCGGAAGCGCCGCCATCTTGCAGAGCCGGCCTGAGGCGGCGCAGGGAGGCGAGCGGGGCGCGGGTGGATCCCCGGGGCTAGGGGAGGGCGGCGGCCGCCAGGAGGAGCTCGGGCCGGGCCGGGACAGACCGGAGCCGAGCCGAGCCCGCGGAGAACGCGATCCGCCTCGCGCAGGTAACGGCTCTCCTTCTCCCCACCCCGTTCCCCTGGGCTCCCGCCGTGAGGCCACTCGTGCCGGGCCGCGGCGGCAGCCTCTGCGGCGGGCGCCTCGCTCCCGCCCGCCTCTCCTCCCCGCGGCGCGGAGGGGCTGGGGCCCGCGGGGGAGCCGCCGCCCTGTACGCGCCATCCCGGGGGCGGCGGCCGCCCCTCCGGGGCCCGGAACCGAAGGCCGCCGGTTGTCGTATCTGATCCGAGCGCTGACAGCGCCTCGGGCGCCGCCGGGCCGCGGCGAGGGGCGCTGCAGGTGCGAGCGCAGCCCGAGGTGGCGTCGCCATTGGGGTGGGGGGGGGGGTGCGTCGGGCCCGGGGTGGCCCTTTGGGCGGGGGAGCGGCTCCCCCGCGTTACGGCCGCCGTCAGCCTGCCGGGCTGGGCGACTGAAGGGCCGCGGAGAGGTCGGGGGCTTATCCCAGGAACCTGGGGTGCGGTTACGTGTCCTCGGAGGCACGGTAAGGGTCTGTCTTTTGGACTAGTGAAACGTATACTGCTGTACCAGGGGGTAGAGGCAAGTCGAGAATAGGAGAAGCACAAGCAGGGCAATGGGAGTTCAGCACAGTGTGAGGATTTACAGTCTCAGGTGTGAGAAGGCGTGACGGACGCTACTGAAATGAAGTAGGAAGAGAAATATAAAAACCAGGAGAGACTGAACATAAAATTAATTATAAATACATGAAGAAGCAATAAAGATTGATTTTTATAGGACTGTTTATAAGTAGAAAGTTGAGAGGCAGCATTATAATAAAGGAGTGAAGATTCCCCACTTGAAATTCCTGGGGAATAGTGGCCCAGACGTTTTCACCTTTAAGGCATAGGCATTCTTTTCTGCCAGAAGTTGTCCGGGAGCATTTTTCAAATGTTGCAGCTTTCTTGTACGTACTGCTTGAGTGTGGTCATCAAGCGTGTTTCACCGGGAGCTCACCTGATTTAGAAAAATATTTGGTGGGGATTTATATCATGAGGTATGCTTTGCTTCTAGTGTGGAAGAGCTTGGACTTTCTGAGTATCTTGAATTTATTTTTTTTTCTGTCTGTCCTTCCAGTCTTACTCTTTGTACTAGTGATCACAATAGTTGCTAAATTATCTCCTGATGCCTTTTGCTGTCTTCTCTATTGCTTTTTTTATAGATTAGTTCATCACATAGGTTTTACTGCATTGACTTGGCATTGCATATCCATAATAAATCTATCACATTTTTTTCTTCCCCTCAGCTATGTTCTTGGGAGCTGTGCGTAAAGTGAGGTACTGTGCTTCCTATAGTTGTGTCTGGACCCAAGTCTTTAAGAGGCAGCTTTGTTGGAAATTCTACTGCTGTGGTGGATATTTAAAAATGCTACTTATGTTTTAACACTGAGATGGGAAATGTTTTAAGGTGGGTGCAGCTTGCATCCTGCAACTTAATATGTTCAGTTGCAGTCCTGCTGATGAAGAGTACCCAGGGCAGGAGTACAGTTCTTCTGTCTGCTCAGGGACATGGGTGCAGATGTATATCCCTATATAGGGATTTCAAAATACAATGGTGTAAAGGATTTTTTTTTTAAAGGTACTTACTGTTCTTTTTCAGCCTGTGCTCACTTTCAAAATTATTGCTGATATTTACTTTGGGAAAGTATATGCTGTTTTGTGGACCGTTTTCACCCTTTCTGAATGATCACTCTTGAATGACTGCTTTTCCTTTCCTTGTCAAAGTTTCTAATGTTACATTAAAGAAAAATCAATCTCAGATCCTACCTGCTTATTTATGTGCTTGCCCTTACGTATCTGCTTCTTTTTGATATATGAAACAAAATATTAGAGCAGGCTTAGGAAATGGTGTTTACATGTGGAAGAAAGCAGGAGCCACAGTGTCTGTGGAAAAGTAGATGATTGAAAACTGACTATCATAAAATCATGAACACTAAAACACGAAGATTTATGCGTTAGGTAGTTTTGTTTGGAAAGTATATGGTTTACAATAATGAGAAGAACTTAGCTGTCTTTCACAATGGGAGATATGGTAAAGAACTCCACAGTAGTACTGTGTACTTACTACTGTATCCACCTTTTTGCTAGTCCTGCAAAACTCAATACACTTGTAAGATTATCATTGCATGGTGGGGGAAAGGTGTCTTTAACTTTTATTTCTTCTGCTACGAGTAAGGATTCTGGAGGCATGCTACCTGGCACCACTCCTCTAAAGGGAAAAGCAAGAAAGGTGGCTATGTCATAGATATACAACTATTGCATATCTCATCAATAATAAATCCATAATTCGCAAGGTCCCTTGCAAGTAACCTCTATGTCAATTGAAGAATCATCAGATGAAACAAATTATGATGCTTTGACATAAAAGAAATATTTATAATATTGTGTAGCTTTTCTTTTGAAATTACTGCAAACAATATTATGCTGAATTAGTTGAATTTTATAAAAGATAGATGTTTGTGGTTCTTAAATGTTTAGACTCGCACTAAGTAAAATACTACCTATAATCCAGTCTCTAACTGAACTTAGTAAGAAACTTTGTTATAAGCAGGTGTCCTTAACTATTTCTTGCTTCTCTTTGTGAAATGTGGTTATTGATTATCAGTTACGACATTTCTTAATTTCATCTATTTGCCTTCTGGGTCTTCTGCCACAAATCTCTTCAGAGGCCCTGCTCTAGTTTTTTCTTCAGTGTTTTTTTTTTTTAGGCGAGGCTAGGTGGGAAGTGATACAAATTCTCCTTGGTTTTGAGATTTTCTCATTATTAATCTTTCACTCTGGTATCTAAGAAGAACCCGCTGTTCTGCCTGTTGAAATAGAGACTGTTGTTCAGTGATATGTCCATGAGTCAGTCCAGTTTTCCAAGTCATAATGTGAGTTTTGCTACTGACAGCAGCAGTGGTCCAACACACCCAGACTTATATTTCTGCATTCTTGTTTATTAATTTTGCCATGAATGTCTTAAATGTTTTATTTCAATCTAGGCCTGTTCAGTATTGCTTCTTGTTCTTTAGTTCACCATTCCTCAAGACTATGTGCAGTTATTCACTGCCTTGGTAACTGCCTTCAGGCAAGAAAGTATCATTTTTATCCATTGATCAGTTATTTGGCAGGGGAAAAAACCCAGTATAAATCAAAGCAGAGTAAAATACTTCAGGGTTTATTAGAATGGGAGCCGTAAATTGAGAAAAGTTGTTTAGACCCTCTAATGGGTATTTCTCTTGAAGTATCACAACACAGTATCTTGAGTTGTGATCCTGTTACAAGATTTCTTGAGGCAAGAGAGATTACCTTGATTGGAAAAAAGTAACTGGTAGTTTTATTGCCCTTCTTCCAGTCATTAGAGATGCTTGTGTTACATAAAAAAAGTGCAAGATACCACCTTTTCTGCTGTTGCTGTCTACACCTATTTTATATTGTCTTGCCAAGATGCTTTGTGTTTGGGACATAACAGTGAAAAGGGAGAGCTTTAACATTCACATTTTCAAGAGGAGATTTCCCACGTGTCAGCTGACCATCATTTTGTCTGCACCTGATGGGAGATTCAAGCATGTAAAGCTAAAATATACATTAGGTCAAAGCAGGAAATTTGCATAGAGCAAGGGAAAAAATGTAAACTGCTTTAAGGCTTCAGTGCAAATTAGTCTGCAAACACTTTGCTGTAGGGACGAATACCTCACAAGTCTGAACTGTGATAGACAGAGCAGGCTTCTTTGTTTGACAGCAGTATAGTACGGCACAGTCATCATCCCAGGTAAAGGAAGTCTTCTTTCTGACATCTTGAGTAGCATAAAACTTCCAGCCATTTTAGCTCTGTGCATTTTAAAAGAAAAGGCATTGTTGCAAACTGAATTCCAAATGAACAGTGAGCAACTAGACGGCTGAACAGAAGTCTTCAGTAGTTTTCAACGCTTAGCAAAGAATTTCAGTTTAGGCACAGGTATGTGTGTGTGAAAGCTTTATGCCAGAAGTGGAATCATCACCCATAATCTCTCTTCTCTGTCCCATGTATGCATATTACCCTTCTGTCTGCAGTAGTCTCAGTGTATCGTGGTCTGATTTTTTGTTTTGTTTTGTTTTTAGAAGAGATACACTGGTTTACTGGCTGCTCTGTTAGAGGCAGAGTACTAACAGCAAACTGACAAACTGCATTTTGGTAATGAGTCTGTACTGATTTAGAGTAGATTTATAACTGATTTAATGACTTGGCTTGTGGTGGTAAAGTTCCAAGTAGAGTAAGATTGTATAAAATGTGCTTAAAATCATATCTCTGTTGAATTTCCACATTGGTTTAACTAAATTAC
Organism: Grus americana; assembly: GCF_028858705.1. Taxonomy (NCBI): domain Eukaryota; kingdom Metazoa; phylum Chordata; class Aves; order Gruiformes; family Gruidae; genus Grus; species Grus americana. The sequence goes on along the minus strand of NW_026561338.1, from coordinate 23,218 downwards.
TTGTAAATATAACTTGGAATGACTGACTTAGATATTGCTGAAATTCATGCAAATGAGCAGGCACTTTGGGTTCTTTATCCTTTTCAGCAGCACACCTCAAGGAGATCTTGAATGAGCATGTGGATAAGAGAATGTGTGTTGAGTATCCAGTGTCATGCTAGTATGATATCTGGCAGGCTTGCCTTTGCAGACAATTTTTTTTTATGGTTGCGTGTTGTGTGTTCTCTCAGAACTGAATTCTCTCCCAAACTCAGGTGAAGTTCTGTGATGTCTTATATTGTTTTTACTTGAAATAGAGTTTTTTAGGACCTTGGCTTTTTTCATCTACATCAAAATTGTTCTTTCCGGTGGGTTTCAATTCTGTCTGCAGGCTGTTTCGTACTGCACCTTTCACAAAAATAATTTAGTTCTTAGCCACTAAATTTCAGTATTTCAAATGTCAAAGTAAAAGCTATTGTTCTTCAAACATCATTTAGAATTCAGGTTTTCACTGAATCAATAAATATTATGTGCTATTTTTGCCTCAAACTATGCAGTTCAAAAGATATTCCAACATATGTGCACTATCAACAAATCCTTCAGAATCTGTTGGAAAAGGAACATTCATGTCTGGTTTTTTTCAAAGCAGAGAGTTGGTTATTTATGAAGTCTGTAGTTCAAATGAAATGTTTAGCAGATAACGTCCAAGACTACATACAAAAATGATAGCATGATAGCATCTTTCTTAATTTACTATATGTAGAGATTTGCAGGATGGACACCAGACGTCTTAGTATCTCTGCAAAAATCTTACAAGATAGAGCTTTGATAAATGATTCTTCAGAAGGCAATGAAACATTGGTCTTTCAGGAAGAGAGAATATATTTTGAATGTCACATCTAGCTCTTGCATTTACTGTTGGCACAACACAGTGTAAAAGTAATTCTTCTCTTATTTATAGTCTTTAGATTCCGAAGCAGAACACCATCTCAAGTCTTTTTGCCAACTTACCTGTGCCTCCTTGTTATTTGCCTTCCAAAAATTCCTGTTTTCCATTTACACTTCTAAATTAAAAAACATACATCTTGATGACAGGTCAACTTAGTGAAGAATTGTATTTCTTCTGGTTTTTTGTCTTGCCCGTCATTGTGTTATGAGTGTACAATGTCTAGCACAATTAACAGTAAAAATTCCTTGCAGAGTTGTAAGTGACATTAGAAGTGATATTACCATTGAAAATTATCAATGTGCAAAATCTTAGAGGGGAAAAAAAGGGTTGTATGTTTACTTCTCTAAAGCAGTTTTGACTGCTCAGAAATCTGTGATCATATGCTTGGTGACTTAAGAAAAGATAAGTGAGAATATTCTGATATTTATGGAGTAAAGCCACCCATATTACACTTTGGATTGTGCATTCAGTGCCAGAATTGGATTACTATCGGACACTGGCTGTAGGTGGTACTATCTGTATTTCACAGTGTGCAAGCTGCCATGACACTGATTCTCTGATGCAGAATTTGCTTTAGAATTTCTTTGGGTTTTAAAGTATTTTTCATGTAATTCAAAACTAAGTTTAATAGGCATTCCATGACTGCTTTCAGGGGAGCAGGACTAGGACACATTTTTCTTGATCCTTTTTTGTGAGGAAGATAATTCAGGATATGTTTAGGCGTACAGCTAATTCTGAGTATGCTGATATCTTTGCAGACAGCCTAAACCATTATCTCAGTCATGAGAAATTTGAAAAAAGTGTTGAGATTGTTGGTTTAAATACCAGCACTTTTCCACCTACTTGCAGGTCACATTAATGATTCTGCCCCTCTGCTCTTGTGAGACCCCACCCGGAGTACTGCATCCAGCTCTGGGGGCCCCAGTACAGGAGACACATGGAGCTGTTGGAGAGAGTCCAGAGGAGGGCCACGAAGCTGCTCAGAGGGCTGGAGCACCTCTCCTGTGAGGACAGGCTGAGAGAGTTGGGGTTGTTCAGCCTGGAGAAAAGGCAGCTCTGGGGAGATCTACTTGCGGCCTTCCAGTACCTGAAGGGGCCTACAGGAAAGATGGTGAGGGACTGTTTATCAGGGAGTGTAGTGACAGGACAAGGGGTAATGGGTTTAAGCTGAAGGAGGGTCGATTTAGATTAGATGTCAGAAAGAAATTCTTTACTGTTAGAGTGGTGAGGCCCTGGAACAGGTTGCCCAGAGAGGTTGTGGAGGCCCCATCCCTGGAAGTGTTTAAGGCCAAGTTGGATGGGGCTTTGGGCAACGTGGTCTAGTGGAGGGTGTCCCTGCCTGTGGCAGGGGGGTTGGAACTAGATGATCTTTGAGGTCCCTTCCAACCCAAACCATTCTATGATTAACAGAACTGCCCAACTAGTTAGAGCACTTCTCTGAGTTCTGAATTGGTTACTACATTCCTGGTGCAGCTGAAAGTTTCAACTTCCACTTATTTGTACGAGAGAACTTTTCTGGTAACTTCTGTAAGATAGCTTTGTATCACCGTATAAATGTGGGGTATACTTAGTATAAGAAATAGGCAACAGCATAGAGTAATAAATCTCTCCTGAAAAATTATGCTTTTGTATATAAATGAAACTGCTTTTGAGTTTGCAGACTGTCATACCTGTGTACTAAATCAGGGACTATGCCCTTTTTTCTTTTTTTTTTTTTTTCTTTGAATACCTAGGGATTTGGGTTTTCAGTTACACTAATTTTGTTCTCTTTCCATGCCAGAACTTGAAAAGGTGGGGGGGGGGGAGGAGGAAAGGGAGAGAAGGGGGTGCTACATGGAAGTGAATTTCTTCTGTTTTTAAGAATAATGCATAGGAAAAGATTTAGTTGGTGTTTAAAAACTGGCAGAAAGGACTGTTGGGAAAGCAGACAGGATATGTCAGGTCACCATAGTAGTTTGCATCAACCAATGGGAAAGGTCAGGCTTACTGGTTTACAAAAATACTTAAAAAGGGAGAAGGGTTTAAAAAGATTGCTGTAATTCAGTTGCGGGGGGGGGGAGGTCAAGAGCTCAGTATGTGGATGTGTGTGTCCGAAAGCAGCAAGGAAGACCTGGCCAGTTCAGTAGTTTTTGAAATGCTGGTGGATGTGGGGATTCCCTGGAAGGGAGATTTTTGTCTTGTGTCTGAGTTGCTGCCCAGATTCTATTGGCTGAAGTGTTGGACATTTCTGCATTATGAAGGTGGGCTCAAGCAAAATGGGCTTGGAACTCATTCCAAAACTCCTTTAAGTTCGTACACTTTAATTCTTTTTTCCCCCTGCACAGTGTGACAGTGAATGAGGGTGTGTGAGTGTAAAGGAACTTGTCTTAGCAATGGTCTGTTTCAGAGACCATGTATGGGTAAAGCAGTTCGGCTGGTTCAGCTCCCTGCTCCTCCCTCTCAGAGAGCTGTGCAGAATCTCTTCTGCTGAAACGGTTGTTCCACTTTCTGCTTTCTATATTTGTACAGCAGCAGCACATTAGCTAGCTAGGCAGTGTGGCCGGCCTTGTGTGCATTCTGCATTTGCTGAGCAGAATTGAGAGCTAGGGCTTACAGTTTCTGTTGTTATGTCTGTCCGTCTGTCTATCTATGCATCTCTGGAGAGGACTGGTGTTCCAAGTGAAAGGTGATCTGTTTGTGGATGTTTTCTTTTTTCGTAAAATGCAGTTCACCCAAGTTGGGAGACTAGAGACCAGGAGTGGAGGAGGGAAGGCGGTTGTCTTGCAGGGAGAGTATGTAGTGGGTGGCGGTGGCATCAGAAAGATACAGTTTTAACCTCCGAAAGAGCTGCTGTCTTCTGGGATGACGATTTTAATATCCCTGCCTGCTTTGGAGAGTGATTAGCCAGGGTCTGTATCTTTCCATAAAAGGTCTGTTGTCGCTGTCTGCCATGAAGATTAACAAAAGCTAGATCCTGTCCTGGAAGAAATGAGTGCTGTCTTTGCTTGTTATGGGCAAAGGAGATTAATGAGCTAGATCCTGGCCAGCCTAGTTTGGAATAAGTAGTTAATGTTGAGGGATGGGGTTGTAGGAAATACTTTGTTAGGAAGAGCTGGAAACTTCTAACTAGGATTTCCCTGGCTGTGCATTTGCTTAAACTTTGTATTAAGGCTCTGCACACATTGGGATGACTATTCACTATTGCTTTTCATAAGTAGTAGATCAGTTGAACAAATAGTGCAGGAAGTCTATTAGCTGCTGACACTGTAGTAAACTGTTCATATGATCATCTTTGAGTAGCAGAAAGGTGCTCAAAATAGTGGCAGCAACTGGATCCACCATTAACATTGGCAATAAATTCTTTGAGAGGCAGAAAGAGGGAAATAGGTTATAGGGTACTTTTTCTGTCTTTTAGGGGATGCTGTCCACTTAAAATTCTGCTGCCTTTTGAATATCTATGCAAATAGGCATCAGGCCTTTTGTTTCTGCATCGTTTCACTTGTGAAACAGAAGGCAGCATCTTACTAAAATCATTCTTGAGGACCATGTTCCAAAAACTCAGTCTGAATTATTTTCTTTCCTACCACTGCAGTGTCTTCAGTGTATTTCCTCCTGAGAGGACTTTGGAAGAAGCAGATTTTGGAGGCAAATTGAAGGATCTCAGCTGCCCAGCAATGTCTGAATCACACTGTGTCTGCAGGCAGGGAACTGTGATTGATGTGTGACAAAGGGTCATCTCATTTTTTGAGCTGCTTGAACTCAAGCAACTTTGTTGTGTGGCTGTTTTCTGATCATTCTTTGTGTAACGGGGACACACTGCAGTAGTTGTTCCATCTTCATCTGGAAAACCTATGGAATTCACTGTGAATATGCAGCTTCTGGGATGTTAAGCTTGTTGTCTTAAGTGACCTGATATATTTCCCAATTATCTCATCGTCTTAAAGCCCGCTGCCTTTGTTTCTTCCCACTTTTCCACTTCCTGACTCCCCAGCTGACATTCTTTCATTTATACTAGCCAGAGCAAAGTGGCAAAAACATAATCTAAACTGTTTCTGAGTTAACAATACTGATTAAAAGCAAATCTTTGTACTGTTTGATGCCAGTGATCAGGGTTGTAAAATTCCTCTATTTTAAAGTGTTTTCTGGTAGCATACTTAATTTTTACTTGTAGTCTTTTAGCAGGGGTGTGATTAGGCAGGTTCAAAGGCCTCTTGGAAGTACCCTATTGCATGTTTAAAAAAATATTGTGTCCATTCTGTGAAAGATGTCATGATAAATGGGTAGAACACTGAAGCAGTATATGTTCACCAGGTGCATTGAGTAGATGAAAGATAAAGCCAGGCTCAGGAATGGCACTAGGGGATTTAAATCTTCCATTTTGTAAAAATCTTCTTAATGGCAGTATGTAAGAAAGTGTCATTGTTCAGAGCTAAGCTAAGCTGTCAGTTGTGTTTCTTGGAAGGCAGATGCTTTAAGCCACGTGTATAGTAATTATGTCTTGCACCTATTGCCCACTAGTGCAAAAAGGGTAACTTAGTGCTCTGCCTATTTCCAAGAGTTCAAGTGATCCATGCAGCAAAATCTAAACAGTATACTAAAAAGCTTTTGATGTATAAGGGTAGGAAATCATATTTGCTGTATATACTTTGAATTTAAAGGAGAATGCCCAGTCATCCATTCTGGATTGACTGTGATGTTATCCTCTTTGCAGAAAATGTTTCATCAAGGTTGGAGACAAGTGAGAAATTAACTTCTGTCTGGCATCCTTTGAAGGTCCTGAAATTCCATAGGAAGGGATATTTTTTTATTTTCTTCTTACCTTAGTGCTTTTATTCTTTAAAAAATAATTCCTTTTTTCTTTTTAATGTCATTCACATGCAGTTGTATAATAAGGTTAAGGGTGGACATGTGGGAAGATTATGGGAATTTGGAATTAAGTCCCAGTGTTCATTTGAAGCTAGTTAAACTTACAACTGCTGTTGAAAAGCAATTACAGATATTAAACTCCTGGAAGAATAAGTGAAAAGTGAAAGTTGAAAAAGATACACTTGTGATTTTTAAAAAGCTGAATCATGTAGTTTAATCAAGAATAGAGAGACACATGTATTTAAGTATTGGAGGCAGTCCACTGACAACTGGGATGGTAAAGGTGGTTATATGGAACAACATGCATACACTTCAATGTTTTCTTAATGGAGATAGTGGAAGCCTTATTTATCACTTGAGGCCTTTAAAAAGGATTAATTGGTAGAGAATTAATTATGTGAAATTCAGCACCCAAATTTGATGATGTAGTTCCATGAGTAATTGGAATGAGCATATGCCAGTATTGCTCTGAAAGAGGCTTGTTCCATGTTTCATGCATTTCCCCTTTACTTTGTGCTGCTAAGAGCATCTGTGTGGTTCTGCAGTGAATTGAATCAGGGAGCATGTCTGGGTTAAAACTATTTTCCTGTTGTTGTCGGTAGGCTAGATCACACCTGGATCATTTCCTTTCTCAGCCTTGTACAGAGATGGGGATGGATAGCTGGTGAGGAAAGATTTATGCTCTATTCTTTTGACAAGAGCATCGGCTTAAACTGGATCTACAGTAGGAATGTCTTTATTCCTTTGTATTTCTACTCCATTTCTAGTTAATCTGTATGAAAATATGTAATATAACCCAAAAAAAATGAAATAAGAATGGTTTGCATTTGTTACCTGCTGTGGCACGTATCATTTGGTTCTAGACGGGGAGGTACTAAATGTTGTCATAACTGCATTCATAAAGAAATATGTATTTGATATGTGCTGTGTTTACTGCTGTACAGAGAAGCCTGCTGTTTGGGAAGAAATTGGTGAGCTTTCCTGATGTGAGGACAGAGAGAAGATAATGTGCCATGTAGACTGTTACATGTGAGGTTTTGATTCAGGAAGTGTAAGATACCTCCAGAATCTAGATATGAGGTATACAAACCCTGAGAATCCAGCAAGAGGATTTTGTCTATTTTGAGTCCTTGTGCAGCCAAAACTGTATTTATAGCACTTGTTTTTGTCATAAAGTTCCTGGAGTCTCCTCCTGCTAGCAGTGGAAACCAGCTGATGTCATCCTGTGCCTTCCAGGAAAAGTGAATGGAAAGAATTGATGGAGAAGTGTGTAAGTGAAGAAAGTCTGAAAATACGTGCATAAAACTACAAGCGAGTACAGAGTCTTTCTAGTTCTTGGCAAAGTGTGTTGACACTCTTGATCCTTCCCACCCCACCCAGCTGAAGTCTAAGATCGAGTGACCGATCCAGCCTTGTACAGCAGGGAGGTTTTCTGAGGCCTGGGGAAGAGGGAGGAGCAAGCAAAGCTGCGCTGGCACAAGAGTCAGTGAGCATTAATCACCACAGGCGGGCAGCCTGGAGGGGATGTTTCAGGGTCACAAAATGGGCCATGAGGGTAGTTTGTGGATTAAAAGGCTGCTGATATAAAGAGGAAAGACGTTCTGTTAGTCACCTTTAGACGTTCGTAACTAAGAATGAAAGTTAAGCTTCTTCAGACAGAGAAAAGTTGATCTCAAGTGTGGCATTATGTTTGTGAGTGGTGTTCAGACAAGGTGCTGCATGTATTTATGCATTGATGTGTTTTCAGTAGGTATTAGGTTGTAAATTAATGCAGAAATTTTTCTAGTTTTTCTGTATTAACAGTGGTTTGTATGCTTCAGGTACTATATAAAGATATTGAAGAGGGGGCTAAATATTGCAAAAAAGAAACCAAAGTATATACAAATAATGCTGTAAATGATGACAAATGAGAAACCTTCAGAGAGCTTGAGTAGAAGCTTAGGGAGAACTGCTTTGCAATGAAATGGTTAGATTTTATTTCGTTTGGGTTTTTGAACAAAAGTCAGGACATTCCTAAGTTAATGTTCCCACAGCACCACCAGTGTTTTTGCCTCTGAAGAAAAAGAAATAGTACAAAATATTTTTTAAAGCTTGAGCCCTACACACCCAATATTAAATCTCTTGTAGTGTTAATGCAAACTACTTGCTGTTGAAAGTGACCTGAATCGATATTAATACCTTAAAATAGAGCATTGACTCCAGTCCTTTGCAGAAGTAAATGAGTGTAATTTTGAGACTTGTGTCCCTTTACTTCTGCAAAGGATTTGACCATGTGCCTGTTACAAAAAATAATAAAAATAATTGAGCATGTTTTTACTCTTTGGTTTGCAGGCGTGGCAATGGCAGATTCTACACGGTAGAGTTCATGGCAAGTATTTGTCTAATATAAACCAAGCAAGAGACACATACAAGCTTAAGGTAAATCAGTCTTTCCTAGTTGTGCTTCTTTGAAATTAAATATATTTTTACTTAAACCTTTTTGCAAATACAGAAGTTCAAGTCTACTCAGAATTTTTTATCCAGTTCGATGCTGATCTTTCAAAATTGGGACACCTCAAAATTATTTCCCCTCTGAAGATGGCCATAGATGCTGGAAATGGTCGTATGCACTGTGTCCTCTTTCAGTGTTTTAGGTGTAATAGTACAGAATAGCAATTGCATTTGAGGATCTTTGTGGGGAGACCTGTAATACATCTTTCTTCTCTGTTTGGATTTGAATCTATTCTCTTTTGTGCAATCAAAAGAAAAGAAGTCTGTAAGTACCATGATATCATTATAAAAGACTTGTTTTAATGTAGAGCTATGCAGACTGTGTCTGTCTAAACACCACACAGGGATGATTTTCCCATTGAGATTTTTTTTTTTTATCTAGCCTTGAAGTGAAAGTGTTAGTATTTGAATCTTGTGGCTGAGATGGGTGAGTTCAGCTAGTGTTGTTGCTTCTAGAAGCAGGCTTACTAGTTAAACTGAGATTGTTGTTTCTGTTTGCTACACCTCAATCTTTTACCCAAAAGAAGACTTAAAACTCTGTAGTACATTTGATAGGTCTTCCTGTGGCATGTACAGTATCGTAAAGCAAAACATGAATGTGTGTTTTCTGAATGTTTTGGATCTTCATTGAAAAAGTAAATACAATGTTGGCGTGTACCCTTCTGCATTTGCAACTCTTGAGATATTTTGTGAGTCTCTTAATGCCATAATCTGGAAGGATATAGCAAGTTTAAATCTTTTGTTGGTGGGATTATTTGGTTTTTATTAACAGACAAATGTTTATGTTTTGGGGAAACTTTTTTTACTAAGTTGTTTACTAGGTTTTCAGCTGAGATGCAGCTATAACAATGGGATGATATTTTCTGACTCCTATTGAATACATTCTGTCACCGGTTCTCAAAATATCTTTTCACAAATAAATAAGATAACACTGTACAAATGGAAACTCTTGGGACCATAAAGTGACGTCTCCAGTGCTATTCAGTCCCATAATTAGAAATAGAACTCATGTCTTCTAAGCACTAGTCTCATGTTTTCAACAGTAGACCATAGGATTGGTTTGCATCCTCAAAGTGTGTCTCTACACTTTCATTATGGGTGGTAAGACTAATGATCAATCTTGGGAAAGTGTAAGCTGTAATTGCATGGAATAGACTTTACAGATATGGTCTACATTCCAAATCTTAAGTATTTTATGATGTTCTGGTTACAGTACCTTGAAGCATGACATTTAAAATGTTTTCCTTTTTTTTTTTGTGTGTGCGTGTCTTAATCTGCAGTGGTCCCAAAATGTGCACCTCTTCTATTTTTCATTCTGTTCTTCCTATTATATCTGCAGTTGAACAAAATTACATTCTGATAGTTGAACACACTGTCATGAGTATTTCAACTGGTCTATTTGCTAACTGTACAGATTGTCAGCTAACCTGTGTGCACATTAGTCCTTGTGCTGGCAGCACTGAGGAAAACGGTATTTGACAGCTCTGTCTCCAAAAATAAAATGAGCAGATGCAGTGACTAGGAACTGTTGTCTTGCATTGAGCAAGTAGCTTCTGGTGCTGAGAGGTTTGGGTGGTGTAAAGATTGAGTAGAAGGGCATTTCTCAGACAAGAAAGTATGGCTGCTTCCTTGTTAAGATTTTGGCACTATAGGAGTTTCTCATAGCTATCTCTGTTGTCTTGCTGTCTCATAAGTAATGTTTACTAGAAAGTGACATGCTTTCTGTGGGTTGTGGCCTAAGCTGTACAGTAATTGAAACTTCATCTGATTTGTATAGGCCTCTCTATTTGTAATCTGACTTATCTAGTGCACTTGCTCCATCACTCTTTGATGCATTGTTATCTCCCTCCTGCACTTCCTCCAGAGAAATAGTTATTTTTATATTGGCCATATTGGTACTTAAAAGTACATAAATCTGCAGTGAGTCCAGATTGAATGTTAATTTATGTGAGAGACTGTTGACACCAGGATATATCTGAGGTGAGTTATGTGGTCTATTTTATCTATTAGCCTCTTTAATTGTCAATGGTAATCTTGATATCCCACAAACATTAATTCCTGGAAAGTGTAATGAGAAAGCAGAACTAACTGGTCTAGACAAGTGTGGGCTATGACAGTAATTTCATTGATCAGAATCCATTAAATGTTCTGCATGTAATTAAATGAACCATCCTAAAACAATTTTGTTTTGAGAAACATTTATGACTTAAGACCGTTCTCCCAGGCTTTCTACAGGTAGCTGTCAGATTTGCTGCTTGCCTTCTAAAGTTTTTATTGTCCTGGATTTTACCTTTGATTCAGTGAGGTATATATTTTTTCCCAAAGGTATCAAAGAGTTATGGATTCCTCTGGCCATGTTAGCTGTACTTTGGTTCCTTTGAAGTTTTTAAATTAATTCCCTAGAGTGTTACATAGTTACATGTGTGAAGGGAAGACTTTCTTTTTAACATTGAAAAGTTATTTACCAGTCCAAGATCAATGAGCTGTGTATTTCAGTTTTTTTCTGAAAGCTGATTATCACAGAAATACAACTTAGCATTTATGACAACTTCCATAGGGCTTAAATATCTGGGAAAGACTGGGTTTAAAAGAAGAAAACAAAAAAAATTTGTGTTATATGATGTGTTAAAATCAGATCTGTTAGCAGAAATCTGAGACCATTTTTTGGCCATAAACAATTATTATTTAATTAAACTTCAAAAAAGCAAAGGAATGTGGGTGAGGTGGAAGGAGGTGTCCTCAGGTAACATGTTTGTCTGAATCACTAGTAGGAGCTTCATAATCCAGAATGTTGTTGTGAAACAGAACAAGAATAAGTATGTAAAGTGTTCCCTGACCAATAGTCAGTTTCCAGTCATATTCTAGAAAAGATAAATTCATAATTTTGAAAATACACATTTCAGATAACTGAGTCTCAGGATTCATTGATTGTTTTTTATTGTTCTTAACTAGTATTATAAGAAAATTATTTTTGTTGTGTTTAGGATTCTGTGTTCCTTTAGAGGATATAATAGTTTATTAAATCAGTTGAACAAATTAGGAAGAAATTAGAACATTTGAAAACTACTACAAAATAGGGATATTAAATTCTCAAGAGATCTCTCTGGAAAAGATGGCATGAGTACATGTGATAAATATTCAAGTATGTTACATGACGATATGGATCACTTATCCACACTTCTCAAAGAATATAGAACAAAGGTTATGAAGGGGCCTGCAAAGCAGTGAAAATACGGGAACTCAAATAGTGTTGTATAACTTTTCTCCTTGCAGATGGATGCAGCTTTTGAATTGGTACCTCTAGATAAATAAATGGAGTTGAATTTTCTGTAAAATACTTCTAGACTACCATGCGTGTAGTTCTGCAAAATAATCTAGGAGGAAGCAGAGAAGAAATTCTTTAAAAAAAACAACCAAACAAAAAAAAATCCCAAAAAAACAACCACCAAGTAAAAAAGTCCAAAGTTTGTATTTAAATATATGCTAGTTTGTGCTGTGGGTCAATTACCGAATCTGCAAAAAGAGAACCCTGAATCACAGAGTAGCATCCCCTACTTAGGAGGTGCTAGTACAGAAAGTCTGTATGGTTTCTTGTTGGTGATTTGTTCAAGATGTAGAAATAACATTTTTCCTTGTGTTGTTTGTTCTTTGTGCTCCCTAATTCAGAGCTGTTTCATACATTTCCATCTATACTGTTTTACATTAGAGTTCCCATCTGCAGGTTCATTGTCATGTTAGTGCTGCTGCTGTCAGAATAATAATAGGAGTAATATAGGAGTTCAGGATTGTGGCTACTGCTGTTGGTAACTCTACTTCTGTCATGAGAGCCAAAAAGCCAGACAGGTAGGATAAATCCCCTGAATGTTGTTAGGAAGCTACAAGACTGCTTTCAGCCATGTTGTGGTTGCAGTCCTTTCTTTTGCACACTTTCATTTAATCTATGTATTTTTGAAATCTGCAAGTTCATTTTTGAGTCTAATGAGGGTTGTTACCACCTCATGATGACTTGTATTATTAGAAATGTGCTTTGCTTTCACAGTCCTCAGCGTTTTACAAATGAAGTTCATGCTGTAATGATTGTTATTATCCGATTTTAGCTCTGGAGTACTCAATGTCTGTGTTTTTCTTGTCTTTTAGAGTGAAGACTGGAACAGCTAGAGGGAGGTGTATAGCTGCAGGTATGAACCAACTACAGTTTGTATCCCTCAGTTGCGTATGGAGCTTTCTTTCAAAGATTTAGAGAGAAGTTGTTTTTACTTTGAATCATGAAAGCAGTCATTTTCCACTGCAGTGAGCAGTGCTCCCTGAACCTTAAACTCTTTGCCATTTCCTGCCTTTGTATGGCTAAAGGGGGTTGGGAGTGATAACAGTTTAGGACTGTGAGTACCAAGTCAATAGGCTTCTTTAGCTCCATCTGCAATTTAATAATTTTAGAAACATAGCTTACTACAAAGTAGAAATGCCTATCTTCATAGTAATTTCTTGACCTGAACGAATCTGAAGTACTCTGTGCATGAGTACATGAAGGCCTAAAGGTGAGTATTAGTGGGACAACTCCCTGTGGGCTGAGACAAATTTGATTATGTGCAGCAGAATGGGAGCATAGTCTAGTGTGAAAATGCTTGGAGCCAAATGTGAGCGTCTTCTGGTGCAGTTTTCTTAATGCCTGAAGTCCAGTAAGGGCGTAGTTTCATGAGACAGCTCAGACAATTCCCCCTCTCTTACTCAGTTTCCACCTGAGTAGTCCTGTGTCGTTGGTTATGCTTGGTTCTCATGGTAGTTCGACTGCATGGTAGACAAAGTCAGCTTGACAACCCAATAAAAAGCTGTTTTGTGATCAAGTTCTTATTTCTCTGGTTTAGCAAGTTGGAATGATTTACTGTGTGGTCAGAGGAGTACCGAAAGAATAGATCAGACTGTAACTGTGCACCTTAAGAGTTTCAGTTCATTTCTGAGGACAATTGACCTGTAACTGCTTTGTTAAGTAATAGTATCATGCTCAAAGTGTGGTGATTGTTGCACTTCGGATGAATCACCTTTGCTCTGGCAGAAATCTTTAGGGTGTGCTTTAGTCTGTAGACAACCAGGGAGAGTTGAGTTTTGCTCTTGTCTTGAGGAAACGCTTGTTTTCTACTATGGTCGGACATTTGCTACAGCTTTCATAAATACATTGGAAAGGATTTAGTCATGTCTATATCAGAAAGAAAATCAAATCTGTCGTTAAAGTGCAGGATATCCTGTCTCTCCATATGTTACTCATCAGGATAGAAAGAGCTAAAGTTGGATTAAGAAACCCAGGAACACTTCCATTTTCAAGTGATTTTTAGAGAATCGGTGATTGACCTCTGTGTTTAGAAGTACCAGTTTGAGGGCATTAGTCTCCAGGCATTGTGGGTGTTGCAGAACACTCAACTTCTTTCCTAAATGACTAGTGCTCTGTACTTTGCCCTTCCTGCTCCTCTGCTGCTCCATTAAGACCAGACAGAAGGTATGAAAGAAAGAATACTGGTCATTATATTTGTGTTTTTGTCTGAAGAGTTTCTGTCTTTTGAGACAGACTAATCTGTGATTAAACCTAGTTTTTCAAACTCATGGGATTCTGCCAATTACAAGAAACAGGTCCAGATTCAACAGATTTGGATCACTTAAATAACAAAATCAGATTATTTAAATAGCGAAATAATCATCAAGTTTATGGTTGCTGAAAATAAGCCATGAAATGGAACACTTCCATTCGGTGCCAGATCCATGGTTTCTCATCTTACGAGCAACCTAAAGTTGAATTTGTCTGCTTTAATGTGAATGTAGAAGGGTATCCAAATGAAAGAGGATTGAGTCTTTTCTTGAACATCTGAAAATGGTATATAAAATTGTTTGTACAGGTCACAGTATGAAATGCCTTTTATGATGATTAACTCCACAGAGGTGTATCAGAATAAAACTGATGGCATTCTGCTTCTGGTCTGGTACAGAGATTAAAATTGAGGAGGAGTCAGCTTTGCTTTGAGATAAGGAATCAATCGATCTTTGAAATAGCACTTGGTTTTGTTCCCTACTTTTCTGGTAGCTGCTATCTTTAACCAGACAAATTTTTGAATAGAGAGTTTACTCTGAGACTTAGGATTGTTTCTTGTATTTGGAAATGTATATGCCACACTTTGCCAAAGCAGATTAAACAGTTACTCTTCTGTCAAGTACTGTTGTCTTAAAAGTGCCCTGTGAGCATTGACAGTTTCAGGACTGAGGAACTCCTACCTCTGTATTGACTCTTGTCATACCCACGTTCATCATGCTGATATTCTGCTGGAGGACAAAAATACTTTTGTATTGTTTAAATGCCCTGTGAATAAAGAGCACTGTAGCATTCATATTGTTCTTACTGCCCTGCCCCTCCTTTAGGGTAATCCTGTTGTTTTCCTGAAGGTAAGCTCTGATGAAAACTCCATTGAGACAGATCTGTAGGCATGTTGTGTGATGAAGAATACCATCTTACCTGTTTTTACCTGAAACACATCTGTGTTCAAATAAAATTTCTGCAGATTTGACCCCCTTCCAAAATGGAAATCTTTGGCATGGAGATGAAGGTGGGCATTAAAAGTTTGTAGATTTGTCTACTTAGAAGGAACTTCAGTTTTTCTGCCGTAAGAGAAGCTACTTCTTCCTCAATACTTCTAAAGTCATTTATAGTTTAGGAAGGTAGATGTAAGTTTGTTTGGTTATAGATTTATTTGTTTGGAGGGAGGGACTGTTCTGCATCAGAGTATTCTTCATTCTTTGTGGGCTTAGCTCTTCCTGAAGTTGAATCCTCCTATAGTATCTAATCTAATGGTTATGTAGACCTGATTAAAGAGGAAGTTTTTAGATAGGCATGGCTGTATTTTCTTAGCTGATTAGGAAAACTAAGGCTCATATATCGTACTGTTTTTCTTTTGGCTCTAGAAGCTTGGAAAATTAGGTATTTTCCAGAAACATACTCTTGACATTTTGATTATGGTCCTGCACGTGTAGCTTAAAAGCTAGTGAAGTTTTGCGAATGGCTGCTTGTCCAAAATATGCAGCAGGAGTCTTGAGTTTGTTTAAAGACAAGATCACAAAATAACAACTTCCTAAATAAATCACATTTCTTCTGTGCCAGGAGTGACGCTGGAGCTTCCCTTGTTGCATCTGTTAGTCTTTTCTACCCCACAGTGTATGTGGTAGCTTGAATTGTTTGCCTTTCCAGGATTGCCACATCCTATTCCGATCTACTCCGTTCTTTTCATGGACAGTACTGGAGCTATACCTTTGCAGCCTTGTGCCCAGAGCCAGGGATATTCATGCCTTATCATGTTCTAAGTTGATGCACTATGTAGAAATTGTTATTGCAGTGATTACTATTTCAAGTGCATAGTGTGCTCTCCTGGAGCTGTCTGGACTGCATTTGAACTCTCTTCAAGTGACATGCAACAAAAAGCTTTTATTTGGATAAAATGAAATGAGAGAGAAATAGTGAGTGAATTTTTACTGATTAATGTTAACTGATTCTCATTTGCGTCTGGTACTATTAGTAGAAACAATTTGAGATTAAAGGACTCCTCAAAACAGCGTGCATGGCTGTTCTGATGGCTGCAAAGGACAATGAAACCTGAGACTTGTTGCTTTGTTTAGTCCAAAAGGTCTCTTGAAACTTAATGGGGCAGAAAAAAAACCCCATCTATCATACTTCAGAAAGATTTTTAAACAGGTCTGACTGCTATTCTGAGACACTTCAGTAAGGAAAGGTTTTAAAATCATTTAATAAAATGAAGTTTGTTCCTTTAAGATACATGTTACATTTCTTAAGTAGAAAAAGTAACACTGACCAGTTCTTACTTTAAGGTTTTACTTCACACGTGCACAAGGTGTGTTGCTTGCAATAAACCTTAGTTAAAGGCGTTTTGGATTCGCTCTGGTTCTCGTGTAGGGTAATACAACAGTCTTCGTATGTGGTATTGTCCAGGAATTGTATAGCTGGTTCTGTAGTCTCCCCTGGGTCCAATGTACAACCACACAGCAATTCTCTGTGTAAATGGAGTTGCTTTGCCCATTGTAGTGCTTTGTGGCATGTTTGGCTTGAAGACAAGCGGACTGTTCAGAGATTTCCAGGACCCAGTGGATTTCCAGCTCCTTAGCAGAATAACTTCTGGCTCTCTTTTAGTGGCAGAAAACTAACCTAAAATGTGTGGTTGATTGTTTAAAAATCTCTCTAGCGAATATTGCAGAGATGACAAAATGTTTGTTTTCAGTGCATCTTTTTGACTAAGTATAGACTTGTAGATGCCTGTAGTATAGGAAAAGACAGCAAAATACAGGCCTACCTGAAAGCAGATTTCTAGGTCTTGTGTTTGTATTTACAAAGTAAAAAAGTAGAAGGAGATCTAAAGTATTCTGTTCCATAGAATTGCTTGCAGGGTTGTTTCTTACGCAAAAAGCTGAAATATCTGAAGGTAAACATCTGGCCAATCTTAGAAAAATTACTTTTTTTTTTTTTTTTTTTTTTTAGCTCAGACAACATTTGGGGAGAGAAAGAGGGGAAAGGCAGTGTAAATGGATCTGTACCTCTGCTTTCAGGGCACGATAGCTTGCAAGCATTAGTATTCTTATTCTCTTCTACTGAAGATTTAAGCGTTGAAGTACAAGTGTGAGTTATCGTTATCATCCATATGTTCTGTGTGTCTCATGGTCTGAATTCAGTCAATAAACAAAAAAAAAAGGGAGGCAATTACCCTCAAACCTTGCTGCTGCCTTAAATGTTCCATCCTGTCTCCTTTTAGCAGTTCTCTGTCCTTTCACAGGATAGAAATGCACATCCTCACTTCTTATACTCTCATTTCCTGCCTTGTCTCCTGTTCTGTGTCATACTGCTGCCTTTATTTCCTCTTACTGTTGTTGGGACCAAGCCACTTTTCCTACTTCTCAAGAATTTTTTTCTGTCTC
Source organism: Grus americana (assembly GCF_028858705.1). Taxonomy (NCBI): domain Eukaryota; kingdom Metazoa; phylum Chordata; class Aves; order Gruiformes; family Gruidae; genus Grus; species Grus americana. The sequence continues at coordinate 6,000 of NW_026561338.1, read as the reverse complement.
TCTTAGGTACTTAAGATTTCCATAGTTTGTCTCTTGCAAAATATAAGCATTGTTGTGTTCTGGCACTGTGATGATAAAAACTCAAAATGCTTCCCAAACTATGTCTGCTGGAATGTTGGCAGATGTTTAAAAAAAGAATAATTTTTAACTGAAAATTTCTTTTGCGTACCTTCTTGTAGAGCTTAAGCAGTACCTGAAATACACATTTCACATCTACTTACACCGCCACCCCCCAACCTGCAGATAAACATAAAAGGTTTAAATTTTTTACAGGGTTAGTTTTTTTGTTATTGTTTTTAATGTTTATAGGTCTTCATAGAATGAGGGGAATAAACCTATATGCTTCTGCTTTAAAAACAATTGCCCTGAGATTCATACAGCAATGCTTCTTCCTCATTTCAATTATTAATTGTAAAATGTCTTGCAAAGAGGGATAAACATGTGATGATTACTCCTTGTCTATGATTTGCCAAAATTAATTATTCTAGGGAGCCTGCATTGAGGCTTGTTGTTACCTGTTCTACAAGTACAGACGCTCTAATAGGTTGTCATGCATTACTTGCTCCAAATTCATGATTTGGTCTTTTGGCAATTTGTTCAGCTTATTTGCTTTGTGTCTAGTATCTTTCATACAGTGTCTTCTCAGCCAGGCCTTTGCTGTCGTCTTTGCATCACAGTAAGTTTTACTGTGTTGTGGATTTTTTTAAAATTCACTACTACTACCACCAAGAAATAGCTGATAATGCTGATTTTTGCCTCCCTCTCTGTTCCCTTAGTCTGAAAATATAATGAAATATGCAAGATAAATAAACAAAATTTAGCTCGGAAAGACTGAAATTTAATTTCAGATCACTATTCTGAAGGTCACAATTGGGAACTTAAATTACAAAATTGAAGTCTAAAGCTAGCAAAAGAAAATGTCTTACACTATAAGGGAAAGACAACAATCCAGGCACCTCTCTTGTTATATTTGTGAAGATTATAGTGGAATTGTATCATTGGGGAACAGGTATAAGGAGGAGATAATCAAACATCAAAGAGAAGATGGAGTTTGTAGGGGGAAAAAAACATTATTTGAAGATTTTACTTACATGGACATCTTTTTTATTTATTTTACGGTGCTAATGTACTAGATTATTATCCTAATGCTGCACAGGTACTGTTCTTGAAAACAGGAAGGGCAGATACTGGCTGCCTTTGGAAAAAATCCAGGTAAATACTAACCAAAGTTGTCTGTCACTCTGTAAATGACAGTATTGCCAACTGTGATACTAGAAGTTCCTTGTAGCTTCTGCCTTTGTGTAAAAAAGAATTAAGTAGATGCTGATTCTGGAAATAATAGCAATGTATCTCAAAATATTGCAAAAGTATTTGAGTAATCTCAAACCAGAGAGATTTGGAGGCTATAAGCTTGCTTATTCCTTGTTGCCATAGGGTAATGAGGAATTTTATGGTCTGAGATGGATGTTTGAGGTCATCGTCAGGAGGCGGCTTCATGGCCAGTCCATTCCATTTTTTCCCCTTTTTTGGTAATGCCTGTGCAAGCCTTTGTAGTATCATCACTGAACTAGCAGACACAGCTGTAGCGGGTCAGGTACTGGGTTAGCAGCCCCATGCTCCTATACAATAAGAAGGTAAAACTCAGGGTAGCATTGTGCAGCTGTTCTGCCCTAGAGAAGCAGATCATTGTCTGCAGAGCTCCAGTTGCAGAATTCCGATACCCACAACCCCATCAGTATTCACACAGCACACTCGTGTGTCCCCTCTCAGGCAAGTGGATGAAGAGACAATGTGTCAGAGGGAGATGAGAGGAAAATGGAAGGAGTTTGGAGGCCACTGTCTTTGTTTGTGAAATTTATTCATCTGCTATAAGGTGGTCTTAAGACTATAATTCAGCTTCTGAGTTCTTAGATGTCCTGTTACTAGCAGTTATTGGCAGAGCAGGACCTAATTGCGGGTTTTTTTGGCTTCTTGCATTTGAACAGATGTTGTAACCTGTTTCCTGGTAGATAAGCTCTTGTATTGCAGAGCTACTGTCTGCGATTTGGTGTAATTGTCCTCAGGAGTGAGACAGATATTGAGTATACCACAGATTGAATTTGTTCATCAGTTTTATGATGGCATATTGAAAGCAATTGGAAGGCATTTTAAAAAGAGGGGAAAGTGTATATACTGGCTGCTAGCTGTGTTGTAACATTTGCTGAAGTCCAGAGGTGCGGGGGTTTGGTTTGGTTTGGGTTTTTTTGTTGTGTATTGGGGGGGGGAATCTTACTAAAGCAATTTAATATAGTGCTGATAATAGCCGAGCGCTTTTATTTAACATTTACCTAGCATGTGTATAGTTCAGTTCTTGAGTAGTTTTAATAGGACAACTCTTCTTTTTTTTTTTTTATAGTGGTTTTTGTTTTGTCCCAACACAGACGCATAGGCATACTCCTGCCCTTTGGCATGTTCCAGACCTGTCTTTGCCATTCACAAAGGCTAATAATATGTAGTGTTTGTTTTTACCACAAAACTGATGGTGGTCTCTTGGCCTCTCTGTTTTCAGCTCAGGAGAACCTAACCTGTTGTGGTTTGTCTGGTAGCCTCTGATGGGTCTCTTCCAAGCACTTGTCCAGTCTGCTCTTGCACTTATGTAAGTTTGTTGCACCTGCACTATCCTGCCAACAAGGAGTTCCAAAAATCTACTACCCTTTGTATGAAAAATACTATCTCCTTTTCTCCTTAGAGGAGGAATGCTGTTGTATCAGTCATTAAGATTTTGCTTTCTTAGCTGTCATTTGAAAAGTTAGTTTGGAGATAACTAGCTGCTTAATAAGATGATAGCCACACATGACCTATTACAGCTGATATGCGCAGTCACTTCATTGCTTGTTGTTTGAAATAAAAGCAAGAGGGACATTTAGACTGGTCAGACAAACGTGTGGCAGTCAAAGCAGAACTGTTCCTCACCAAGTCGGTATGTGGATAGTACGGTAGGTACAAGTCTTCCTTACTTGTTTTTGGTCTTAGATTAAGGTCAGAGATATTTCTATCAGGGCATTAGTTGATTCCTGGACTTTACTGTTTGTACTTCCAGCAAAATGATGGCTTAAAGTCACTGGCCTGCCTAAAGACCTGGTATTCTAGACTACTTTGTTGGTGCCCTTTGAAGTGCCTTTGCACTAATGTGTGCAGCACGGGGAGCAAGCAGGAGGAACTGGATGGCTTTGTGCAGTTCATGCTCTAATCTAGAAGTATTTTAATAGAAATAATAGGTATCTTCTACAGAGAGCTCAGTTGTATTTTTATTGACCTGTTTTTAAAGGAAACAATGCACAAGCCTTCTACTGTCATTCCTTCCTGAAAACTTTTGAATCCACTGTTGATACTCAAATAAATTTGTCAGAGCAGTAAATGCCTCAAGGCATTAAGTTCCGAACCATTTAGCATTAAGTGAGGGAGTGGTCAAAACAGAACATTCAGCTCTTGCCCTTGCGCACCCATTGGTGTGCAAGTAGATCTGAACTAGCCTGGCTGTTGGCTATGGTCTGCACAGCTCAACAGGTAGAAGTCACTGACAGATCTTGAGACTCATTGGATTTATTGTAAGGAGGTAAGACACATCCGTAGGAACGGCTTTTTTTAGTTCTGTTTTTGGCATGTATCGACATACTTGTGTTAAGGGTTACCTCTCTAGTGTATAGGTTTATTGTATAGCAAACAGTATTCTCAGTTCTCTTATGTCTGAGGAAAGCGTCACTGCATCCTGGTTTGCCTGTGACATCTGGAAACTGAGGGGCTAAGGGAAGTTGCTTGGGTTTTTGCATCAGGTTGGTACAGAGCTGCCTTTTCTGCCATGGTTTGCAATCCCTTGATGCGTCTCTGAAACAGCATATTCAAGCGATAGGTCTTTTATGACCAGCTTAGTTCAGAACCCCTTTGTAAAACAGACTTACGCAGATATAGGAATTTATATACTGCTTTGCCACCGCATAATTGTGATCTCGGTTGCTACAGAGAAGCAGTAACTCTTGTGGTTTTAATCCAAACAATGTCTTCCATATCTATTTTCACATGAAGATTTTGCACTGGGTGTTCTGATTTAAAAAGGTAAAAAGTTGTGACTAAGGAACTTGAGAACTGCCACGCTGGACACAGTCTAGTTCGTAGTTTCCTTCTGATAATGCCTAGTACTATGTGCATTAGACAAATGGGTCTAAAATCTTAACAGTTATTGATTAGTCTGTGTGTAAAGATGAGGTTACTTAGTTGTTCCTTCCTAATGTTAGCTAGGAAGGTGGTAGTTCTTATGTGCAATATTTTGATGCATATAGCTTGTGGGTTTTCTGTTTAAAAAAACAAAAACAAAACAGTTGGGATTTATATATATGTGCAGTAAATAGAAGTGGAAATATGTATCCCTGCATTCAAGCATCCAGTTGTGCTTGAACCCTGTCGAGCTTTGACAGGATTACAAAAGTCACTGCCACTAAAGATTTATTTTATCCATTAATTTATTAAGAAGCGTTCCTTCTTATCAGTTTCAGATTTGCCTTTGCCGTTTCCTGCTTTACTCCTATGAACATAGGAAGCTACAACTTTGTGAATTGTGTGGCAATAGGTGCTGTTTTAGGTGAATGTTGCATAGCAGTAAGAAGGCAGAAAGAACAGAATTAGACCTTTCAAAAGAAGCATGTATGTTTGAGGAAGCCCATAGGCAATTTAAAAGGAAATGTACCTGTATGTGTTTCTTGTCTATCTTTTTATAAGCTCCACTGTTTAGAATTCATTAGCATAACAAATTTTGTTCACTTCAGCACAAAGTCTTATCTCATTTTCCATAAAAATAACCTAATTCCCTCATTTTAGTAAATAGACTTTGTATAATTTATTTTGAATTATTTGTCTTTACTATAAAATAAAAGAGTAAGTTTAGCTGCCATTTTATTTTTCCCTTTCTAAGACTGCTTAGGCAGAGAAAACATCATCCTGTAAGCCAGAGGGATAGGTGACTTGCTGCTTCATCTACTGGCAGAGAGCTGGGGAGTCTGGGGATTCTTCAGTCAGACAAAAGTTCAGGTTTCATTCCTTTTGACTTTCACAGAATTAATTGGAGTAGAAGCTACAGGTAAACAGGACTTCATTCACAAGCCAGAGAAGTAGGTCAAGAATGTATTGATTTACCTCAAATATATATATCTCCCCCCCCGCCCGTAATATTTTGAAGAAGGGGAGGGGAAAAAAAATCTGCTTATAAGCTATTTTAGAATAAAAGTTACCTACTTTGTGAAAATCCATCTAGGTCTGGAGAGTATGGAGGAATCGTGCTCTCAGATAAATGCATAAGAGAACACTGTGAAACTTTGCTATTTCTGAGATAAAAGCATTTGTCATCCCCTCCTATCCTTTTTTTCCACCTGGAAACTTCTACAAAAATTTCATATAAAAAAATGTTTTTCAGTTAATTTAATCTGAATTGTAGGCAGCCCAAAACTTCATGTATTTTAATGGTAAATTCAACATTCTGAATGTGTCTCATTTGTGTACCCACGGTGCATAACTGTTATAGAGATTGGCAGAAGAAGAAACTGCAGTTTTGGCAACTAGGTAAGGGGCTTTTTGTACCCAGCGAGGCATGGGGAGATAGTTTGGATTTCAACATAGGCAGAAAACATTCTGACCACATGCTTACATGATCAGCAATAAAACAAGACAATATTGACAAGTAGTTACTGTATTTTGATGCATGTAACCCAGGGGTTATCTGTTTAAAAACAAAACTGCAATTCAGCAACACTGTAGGGATCTGGATACGCACAGATAATAGAAGGGGAAGTTTATTCTAGGACCTGTCTCCTTCAAAGCTTCACAGCGTCCGATTTCCCCATAGCCTGCATCCTTTCCTATAATTCGCTCTCACCATCAGCATAGCCCCTCAGCTTCAGATTTGTATATGTTGTCTGAGGATCAACTGTATAAAATAAAAGATGGTATTATCTTTAGCTTTCAGAGTTAATT